>NW_015506727.1:17841-54948 GCF_001515645.1 Sinocyclocheilus grahami
ACTTAAATGGAAAATTACACATAAAATGTCAACTTCAAAGAATACACAGGAGGTAACACTTACATCAAAGTCAATATTTTTTCCATCAGTACAGTAGCTTTAGCAGCTTTCTTATTAAGTGATGAGCAGAGAGATTAAGAAAATAATTTCAAATCACTACAAAAAATCCTAAAATTGGGCATACAATTAGTAACTTTACATTTGTGAAGATGAAATAGGCCACAAAGAGTTAACAGTTTTAAGATATCATCCAGCTCCTTTGATCCTGATTCCCAAATTAAAAATAGTGCATTAATTACCTCACAACTAAAAAGTTTGTTGTAAGCTGAGAAAACAAGCCAAGATAATTCTTTCCAAAAATCCTTTGCATTTACATTTACATTTAGTCATTTTGCAGATGCTTTTATCCAAAGCGACTTACAATTGGGGGATACATTTAGCGATTCTTCTTAAAGAGGCAAACAATAAGTGTGATATTGTTTCCAAATTAGAATTACAGAATGTGCATTGTGAAGAGATGTCCAACTTAAAATGTGAGAGTAAAGAATTACAGGGATAGTACATATGAAGAACTTTATAGTAAAGTTCTTTCATCTTGTTAGGTAACAGAAACTTGTTAATACCGGCCCATATTTTAATAGTAGAAAGAAAAGGGTAATTTATTTTCCACTTATAAAATGCTTTAGGATGACAACTAAACTTCTTAATAAGGATTTTTCTAATCCAGAAATTGTTACATTTAACATTAGAAAGCTCCAGACCTCCAATACAAATGTTTGGCATTTCACATTTTGAAGATCTGTAACAATTTGCCCTAACCAAATGTAACAGTTTAGGTCAAATAGAATTAATAACCCACTCATACACTAGCTGAGGTATCCACTTCAAAGATTTCTGAAAATTCGGAATAGGAATAGAAGTTACCATCCTTTTTTAACAAATCTAAAACCAAAATTACACCTTTGTCAAACCAGTTTTTAATAAAGACAGATTTTTTTCCACGCAGCACATTCTGATTAAGAATTGATTAGTTCATCTCTCGAATTAAGTCTCTTTAGTCTCTTAAGTCTCAGTCTGCATAGGGTAAGCTTAAGGGTCTGTCACGTGATGAACGATCTACTCGAAAAACCTGAAGACTCGATGGATGAACTAATCAATTCTCTTTCCGGCTCAGACTGCATTGGCAGATTTTTTTTCCATGCAGCACATTCTGATTAAGAATTGATTAGTTCATCTCTCGAATTAAGTCTCTTTAGTCTCTTAAGTCTCAGTCTGCATAGGGTAAGCTTAAGGGTCTGTCACGTGATGAACGATCTACTCGAAAAACCTGAAGACTCGATGGATGAACTAATCAATTCTCTTTCCGGCTCAGACTGCATTGGTTAAGTGTATGGGACTGTCACGTGATGAACGAATGACTCGGAAAACCCCGAAGACTCAAAACAGGTGAACTATTTGACTAATTCCAGTACTGAACCTATAGGATGCTGCACATGCGCGACTGAACGAATCACTCCCCGAGACGACTCGTTCTTCCCGAGTCAAATTAAAGGTTCGTTCAAAATTAACGAATCGTTCAAGAATGACCCAACACTAGTTGATTTTAAGTTTTTATATTTTTAATCCTACTAATATGACCCACACGTGTATCCTGAAAGATATTATATTTTATTATGAAAACCCCAAATTGTTGTATTTTGAATATGTTAATTTCATCCACAAGCAAAATCTTAAATCTCCTTTGTTTTCTTCTTTTTCTTGCTTAACTCTCTTTGTTTCATCCCTCAGGCTTATAAATAGCAACAACAACAGCAAATGCAATTTTTGATGCTTTATGATTTGTAGCTTCTGGACCAATCAGACACACAATATATATTTTGTTAGTTATATTTAACAAATACTCTGTAACCCCCCTCAGTTAACAAGCCATATGAGGGCCTATGGACCCTTCCCCGAAATGCATCTTAACACCTCAGAAAGGCAAAACAGGCCTCTGATTCCATGGCAACCAATGCTGATATCACTGGTTTTATTGCCCAAAGGAATGCGGCTAGAGAAACTCACTAATTTTCCTCATAAGAAAGACACATAAGGCCCAGAGAAATGGACTGTTCTCTAATTAATTCATAGGAAAACCTTTCTTTGAATGAACACACATATACTTCAGCTCATTGTGTATGTTGTTACTGTCCTTATATATTGTCTTTTATATTGTATACTGTTTTATGCAGGCAATTGACAGACAGTTGACACTGAGAGGTCAAATGAATGCTTACAGCGGATCTAAATATTTATAATTAATTATAACTAGTTATGATTAATTATTCATATTTCCCCTTTGAGCTGATTCACTACAGAAATGGTGGAGAACACGAGGCATGATAAAACAAAGGTTATGAGCTTAAAACACTGTCAACCTAAAAGTGTGTGCTTGATAGTCCAGGTTAGAATAGGGCGTGACTTGAGATACACATGTGTGTCCCTATTTGCTGGCTTGTTTAAATGCAGATGAAGTAGGGGCTTGAATTGGTACCACTATTATGATTGAAATAGTCTTTATGTATTTCATGCTTAATGGTATCAGTGTAAGGTTATTCTGATCTTAGCGAAGAAACCCTAATTTCAGTATTAAAGCGTAAGTCTGTTCTGACGAAGAAATCTCAGCTCAGCAGCATGTCCAAACTGTACCATAATGCATTAATCTGCTTTAGTGAAGAAATCACAAAATTGCAGTATTGTTTAAACTGTTTCTGATGAAGAAATCTCAGTACAGTGTTGTATAAAGGTAGATTTGAGTGATGCTCCTCTTTCTACCTCATAAAGGCCTTATAGATTATATTTAGATCGATGAAATTCATCTACGCTTTGACTGTATGTATACAAGCCTAGCAACCTGGTGGTCATTACTGTGTTTCACTTGCTGAGTGAAACTAAAGGTGTAATACTGTACTTCAGTATTCATGTGTGAGGCAGACATAACTACATATATGTTTAAACCGGTTTTAACTTACAGTAAACCTGTTTTGTTATTCTTTAAACAAGTGCAAGAAGTTTATTGTTAAATTAGAGAAGCACTCACAGAAGTGTTTATTTAATGCAACAAGTCTTGAAGGACTGAAAGCACCACGGTTTAAAACTGTGGGCAACTTCTTTGAAATAGGGAGACACTAAACTGCTTGAATTGCACTGGCATGCATTGGTTACCATGACAATGACTTGTCACAGGAAGTGCTAACTCCACTTAGCACACGTGTCACCTGGTGATGCCATGTTGTAAACAAACCCCCTTAAGTGGCTAAGCTAACATGATTTAGCATAGTTTAATCTTAGGCTAAGCTACCAAATAGCTTTAACAATTAGGGGTTAGCACCCTTTACTTGAAGCTTTTAAATACAGCATGTGTGTATGCAGTGTGAAGTAATTTGAGTTTAACCTAATCCTTGGTTTCTGATTTTTCACTTTCTCTATTCTCTGTTTCCCCATCTTCAATTCTTCTCAGCTAATGTCACAAACTTAGATGTATCCTTCCTGAATGCTATTGCTCAGTTACTAATTAATTAAATCTAAATTTAATTAAAATGTAACTGTTTATCTAGAGAAGAATTATTAAGTTATTGGGGGTTTTTAATAGCACAGTGAATAACATGCTACGAAGGGTGGGGCACACACATGATATGGTCTCGGCATGGGAGCTGAACACGCAGCAGCTGTGACCAACACAAATCTTACAGTTAATCATTAGTGCTACATTTTGTTCGACTTTGGTTTGATGTTCTCTCTGAACCTCAAAAGGAACCAGAGACACTTCTATTTTTCTATTCACTTATATTTGTTTATTTTCAACATGTGCTCTAATTTTATGACCCTGTTACACAAGTCATCTAGACAAATACCAGGGCATAACTATAGTCCTGAGCACCAAGTAATAAGCATAATCTGAATAGGAATGCTTCTCTCTTCTTTTTCCCTCCTCTACTTCACTTCCTCAGAGATTGAGCCTGTTGTGAACCATTAGTAAGTTCTGAGTGATAATTTGAGAATAAGAACAGTCTTAAGTCATCAATCAGAACTCTGCTTACGCCCTTTTCAGCAAACATATGCTGACCCAAACCTATCTTAGCATTCTGTTGTCCACAGCTAAGATAATAACAGAATACTTCACCAGCTAACCACACCTGGCAAAACCTAGCTGTAAAACCTAGCTCCACATACTGTTTGATCTTGTATTAGTCTCTAGCTCTTACTCTCAACACGAGCTTGACAAAATGTTGCAGATGCTGTCTAACTGCCCAGATGGCAGACCAAAAGGACTGGCCAGGCATTGTGAGGAACACGCTTCTACCCAGGGCTGCCGACAATCTACTGCACCAGAGCTGAAAGCAACTGGACAACAAGGGAAGAGTACTACTGACTCATGACTCAAGCGAGAGTTATGGCTACAAAGAGCTCACCAAGATCATCATCTTCCTGGCCCACAACCTCATGGGTCTGAAACAGGAGGTAAATGATCTCAAGCAACAGATCACGGCGGTATCCCACAAGGACCCCAGCAGAATGGAGTTACAGGAGGAAATCAATAGACTTCAAAAGGCTCTGACAGCTGCTGAACAGCGAGAGCACCTGGAAAGGCAGCCAGAAAGGACCTGGAAAGGACCTTTCCCACACAAAATTACTATTGAAACAGCTCATTCTGAGCTCTTAGACTAAGTTGCCAGAATTTAGACTCTGATCCAGCAGCTGAACAACACTCAAGACGAACTTGACATGGTCCAAAGAGAACTCAGGTACTCTTATAGGCTGCAAAAGTAACCACAGTGGGAGAGACACCCTACTCCCTCACCCTCACTCAAAAGTGCAAACTCCCTCAGGCTTGCACCAAACTACGAGTGAGGAGCCAGCACTTTCTGCTTAACAACTCAGCAGACAGAACCATAATACCTCCAACAACCTCAGAGAGGAGGGGGTCCCTTCCAAGCATCCCTGCATCAGTGCATGATGTGACCCCCAGAGACCTTGACAAGCTAGCAAGAAACATCCCAGCATTCATATATTATGGTGAAGAACGGAACGTTTTAAACATTGCTTGCAAGCAGACCCAGTAATCAATCTTATGTGTCTGTCTCATAAATTAGTAACTTCTTATACATACGCATACCATACATCAAAATCAGATAAAACTATAGCTTGAATGTGCCTTCCTACAAGCAGTAGAAAGTTTTCAGTGCTATAATGTGTTTAAATCGTACGATAAGAAACTAACCTGATTTTAGTGAAGAAATTCTAATTTCTGTTGTTAGTAGAGGGTATGCCTTTTCTGACGAAGAAATCTCAGATTAGCAACCCATATAAATGGTACCAGAATAAATCAGTCTGATCTTGGATGAAGAAATCTCCACTTTCAGCACTGTTGTAGGTGATCTGAGCAATGCTCCTCATTTTTCAGATTTAAGACCTTATTATGTGTTAAGTATCATTGTATTAATATTGATCCGCTCATGTGAAACATTTATGTCAAATGAATGGTTTTATTCTAGCTTAGCTAACTATGAATTCACCATTGCCTGTGAAGTGAACTGTTTTGATTTGTGAATGAGTTGCATGTGACGTCATGACTGAGCAGACCCCATCTGACCACATGTGAGTTTCCTATGCATGTTCACAGCGCAGATCAATCGCTGCTCCATTTCCTACAGCTATTAGGACCTTTTCGTTTTACTTTACCTTATTTTAGTTTATTTGACCATCATCATCCTCCCTCTTTGTATAGGATTGCAGTAGTTTAGCAACTGATGTTTCCTTAATGAATTATATAGGTTATTAGTTGCTGAATCCCTGTTTCCTCTCTACTCCTCCTCACTCCTCAGTGCCAGGCCTAGTACACTGAAGTGCAGTTACTGTTCAACACAATGTAGGCCCAGATAGAACTAGGAACACTTCCCATTGTTTCTTTTTCTTTTGACCTCGAGGTATTTGGTGTGTCCCTGCTAGCTTAGCTAACGGTCTAACCCTAGGTTTATGAGTCTATTGCAGCATCACCCTCAAGAGACACCTGCTTAGCCATATCTCCTAGCAAAAAACTAAATAGGTAAAATCTTCCTTTTCCTTTTTGATTTCATCTTATTGTTTTATTTCAGTTTTGTTTTATTTGTTACCCTCGTAGTGACATTTGAGAAGAACCATCAATGTTTTGAGTAATAGTTTGATGACATGTACTAGCCCAGTCATTAGTCTACGCTGCTTGCAGCCATTAACAAAATATTCAAAGTCCTTAGTTCTTTTCACCAACACTAAATTGTAGCACCCTGCCGTACTAGCTGCCCCACATCAGCTATTCCCACCTTACACGGCACCTTTGTATGTACTTGCATTTGCCTTCTGCCTCTCTCTCTCTGGTGTTCCCACAAGTGTGCCAGTATGTCGCAGACATTCCACAGACATCCAGCCCTGCCAGCTCACCAGGACCACTTGGAAACCCAGCAGGGCACTGTGATGGACATCCTTCAGCCCAAAGCAGCCAACGACCTGCAATGGCAGAGAAAGGAACAGCAAGACTGCGACACAAGTGGACACCTGACACCCAGCCTGAACCCCCAGGATCTGCCAGCATCATCCTCTCCTTGGCCCACAGCCTCACGGGCCTCAGACAGGAGGTAAATTAACTGAACATGCAAGTCACAGAATTCTACAGGGAACTGACACCTGCTCAACAAGAGAAAGCACAGAACAGATGCAAGAAACCTTACAGAATGGTGCAACAGAAGGAAATCACCAGTCTTCAGGAGGTGCTAACAGCTGCTGGACACAGAGAGTAGCTTGAAAAAGCCAGCAGACAGGACTTGGAAAAATAACTGTTTCACACAAAATCACTGTTAAAAACAGCGCATGCGAAACTTAATGAGAGAGACACTAGAGATAAGGCCTTAGAAGACCATCTGCATGCAGCCAGAGATGAGGTCCAAACCCTGACTCAGCAATTAAAGAGGAGCTTGACATGGTTCAGAAAGAATTGAAGCAGTCCTACCGACTGCGCATGGACCCAAGTAAAAGACACCCTGCTGCATGTCACACAGCCAGCAGTGCAAACTCCCTCACCCCTGTACACAGATACAAAGGAATTCTCAGACCCAGAGTCTGAACATGGACTGATCACTGCCCTAGACACCAAACAGGGCCGGCATGAAACTCTCCATGGTTACTACCACAGACTTCAACGAGCTTACTTCGGAGCTCGCAATTACCCTGGGATGGCGGAGGACACACCAGCTTCAAGAGCCTTTTCCTCCAAAACCTCCATCCTGTTGTAAGTCACCATTTAGGCATTATAGCCTGCCGCACAATGCCTATTCAACAACTGCGTGACCTGACACAGAAGGCCTTTAACAAGCACAAGGCTTCCACTAAAGGTGTTTGTAAGACCCCACTGATTCTGAACTTCACAAATCAGAATCCAAAGCGGGCACGAGAAGGCACCCAGCATTGCCACAATGCAAAACCCTTCTACAGAAAGCCCCTAGCCAGAAGAGGACAGAGCCATCACCATGGCAACAGACCAAGGTTCCCGGGCCCACATGCCCAACAGTGAAACCTCTACCAACACAACTCAGGCAAGCTCACAAGAGCAAAGCGACAGCGCAAACATCATATTTCTAGTGAAGTTCGAACAAAACAGAGGGCTAACAACCACCTGCTGCTCTCCTGCCATCATCACTAGGTCAGTCTGAAACTCTCTGCACACTACAAAATCTCCATAACAATTCCCTGCAATCCCTGGAACCACCTGCACTCTCGCCAGTGAGAGTCTAACCCGGCTGTTCCACATTGCAGGTACCACGGATAGCCTACTGGCTAACAACATCGACAAACAACCATCTTACCCAGACAATACAAAGGTGTGTTTGAACTAAGAAACTGATGTTTCCTTCAGGCTGTAGATCTGCTGAATATCAAATGGTACCATAGCTTCATGTTTTTATTTCTCTTCTTTTTACTGCCTAAGCTTTAACCCTTTTCCTATACCAACTGTATGTGTGTGTGTGTGTGTGTATGTTAGACTAGTTTAAGTGTTTATGTAGTTAATAAAGTCTTACTTGTATCACACTTGACGTTGTTCATTGTTTGCTCATAACGAGTCCCTAATCATGCAGATTTATGCTACATGCTCTGAGTGGTATTGTACAGTAAGAAAGTTATTTTCCTTAACCAGGAAATTAATGTTCTTAGAATTAACAGACAGTTGACACTGAGAGGTCAAATGAATGCTTACAGCGGATCTAAATATTTATAATTAATTATAACTAGTTATGAATAGTTATTCATATTTCCCCTTTGAGCTGATTCGCTACACTCCACAACCCTACCTAGTATAGTTTTCTGCAGCGTTTGAAATGTCTGCACAAAGGAGACGTCGGGCAGCTGCTTGAAGATCTCGCCTTTGGAGAAGACTGCTGATATTATACTAAAAAAATGTAAGTATTACTACTTAATAAAAAAGATTACCCCAAAATGCATTGCTAGCCCACCCCAACACTTACAATAATGATAAATGCTGACCAAAATTTACTAATTAAATTTATAATTTTAGTAAAACAAGCAAAATGTAATTTGTTTTGTCATATGCCATGGCTATGCATGAATACATACTAGACAAATGCAGCCAAGGTGAATACATCTCAATTTTCAGTCAAGTAATTAATGCACAAGTTAATGAAACAATTATATTTTATTTACTGACAACAACAGGAATCATGAAAATGAGTAAAAGAATAAATAAAAGTAAGCATGAAAATCAACAACAAAATTGACAACACATGAAACAAAGCTTTATTCAATTTTCTAACAATGATATATTTACAGGCAGTGAACCCACATCCTACAGCCATCTCAACACAGCTGTGCCAGTTCTGCAGCTTTATTCTGATGAAGCAGCTGACCACCGTGTCCACCTTCACCTGTCTCTGCTGTCCATCATGTCCCTCATTGCTGCAGTCAGACTGGAATCTGATCATGGATGGGAAAGTGCACAGAGAGGATGAGGAAGATCATGATGACGCCCCCCTGAACCACACAATCTTGAACGTGCAAAACAATCTGATTGCTGCTGTGTCTGCTACAAACATCCATTTAATCCTTTACTATCTCTGAGTATCAACAGCTCCTTTGAATCACATTCAGCCACTATTAACCACCCTCTTAAAATCCATTTTATAGTTGTCTATCAACCCCCAGGACCACTAGGTAACTTCGTGGAAGAATTAGATGTGCTGCTCTCAAACGTTCCTGAGGTTGGTACTCCCCTAGTTATGCTTGGAGGCTTCAACATCCACCTAGATAAACCTTGGGATGCAGACTTGTCTCTTTTGATCTCAAGCGAGAGTTAACAACGGCTACTCTCAAATCAGGCAACCAACTGGACCTTATTTATACTGCTCCACTGATCATGTATTGGTTACTCCACTGCACACCTCAGATCACTTCCTCCTCACTCTTAACCTCAACATGGTTCCTGACACAACACATTCCCCTCCAGATGTCACTTTTCGACGTAACCTACTCTCACTCTCACCCTCCCAGCTATCTGCTATGGTTTCATCTTCGCTTCCTTCCCCTGAACAGTTATCATCTCTTGATGTTAACAGTGCTACTGATACTTTCTGCTCCACTCTTACATCTTGTTTAGACACTGTCTGCCCCATGTCTTCCAGGCCAGCTCGTACCACCTCTTCTGCCCCTTGGCTATCTGATGTTCTCCATGAACATCTTTCTAAGCTAAGAGCTGCAGAAAGAGTATGGCGCAAATCACAATATCCTACTGACCTTAATGTATATCGATCACTCCTCTCTTCATTCTCTGCTAATGTCTCCACTGCTAAAAGGGCATACTATCAGAACAAAATTAACAATTCACCTAACCCTCGCATGCTCTTTAAAACATTTTCCTCCCTCCTTTGTCCTCCTCATCCCCATCCTTCATCAACTCTAACAGCTGACGACTTTGCCACATTCTTCATTAATAAAATTACAAACCTCAGTGCACAATTTACCACACCACAAACTGTCAAACACATCTTACCAGCAAACATACACTCGTTTTCATCCTTCTCTCCACTCTCTGAGTCAGAAGTCTATAAACTCATCCTTTCCAATCATCCTGCTACTTGTCTGCTTGATCCTATTCCATCTCATCTACTTCAATCCATTTCTCCTGCCGTTGTACCTGCACTCACTCACATCGTTAACACATCCCTTCACACTGGGCTTTTTCCCTCAACATTTAAACAGGTTTGTATAACCCCACTTCTCAAAAAACCCACTATTAACCCAAATCTTTTAGAGAAGTACAGACCGGTTTCCCTTCTACCTTTCATTGCAAAAACACTTGAACGAGTTGTGTTCAATCAAGACTCTGCCTTTCTCACACAGAACAACCTCCTCGACAGCAACCAATCTGGCTTCCGAAGTCGACATTCGACCGAGACTGCCTTGCTTTTAGTTTTTGAAGCCCTAAGACTGGCAAGAGCGGCTTCCAAATCTTCTATACTTATCTTGCTGGATCTGTCCTCTGCTTTTGATACGGTGAACCACCAGATTCTCCTGTCAACCCTATTGGAAAATGGCATCTCAGGAACCGCACGCCAATGGTTTGAGTCTTACCTCTCAGATAGGTCCTTCAAGGTATCTTGGAGAGGTAAGGTGTCCAAGTCGCAACATCTAGCTACTGGGGTGCCTCAGGGCTCAGTTCTTGGACCACTTCTCTTCTCTGTCTACATGGCATCACTAGGTTCTGTCATTCAGAAACATGGCTTTTCATATCACTGCTATGCTGATGACACTCAACTCTACCTCTCATTCCATCCTGATGATCCGACAATAGCTGCTCGCATCTCAGCATGTCTAAAAGACATTTCTTTTTGGATGACGGACCATCACCTTCAGCTCAACCTGGCTAAGACAGAACTGCTTGTGGTTTCAACAAACCCATCACTTTATCAAAATTTCACCATCCAGTTAGGCTCATCAACCATAACTCCTTCAAAAACAGCTAGAAACCTTGGAGTTGTGAATCATGATAAGCTGAATTTCTCAGACCACATTGCTAAACTGCCCGGTCCAGCAGATTTGCTTTATACAACATTAGGAAGATCAGGCACTTTCTTTCAGAACATACAACACAACTCCTTGTTCAAGCTCGTATTCTGTCCAGGCTGGACTATTGCAATGCTCTCTTCTATCAAACCTCTACAATTAATACAAAATGCCGCTGCAAGATTAATCTTTAATGAGCCGAAAAGAATGCATGTCACACCTCTGTTCATAAATTTGCACTGGCTACCAGTAACTGCTCGCGTAAAATTCAAGGCATTAATGTTTGCCTACAAAACTACCACTGGCTCTGCACCCATTTACATAAATTCATTACTTCAGAGTTATGTGCCCTCTAAAAGCTCGCGTTCTGCAAGTGAACGAAGCATTATTGTGCCATCTCAAAGAGGCACAAAATCACTTTCACTGACTTTTACATTAACTGTTCCCTCCTGGTGGAATAGCCTGCCCAACTCAATCCAAGCAGTCCTTAGCCATCTTCAAGAAACGACTAAAAAAACATCTGTTCCATCTTTATTTGACCCTCTACCTCAAGCACTTTCTATTCTATTTTAATTCTACTTTATCTATTTATCTTCTTTTTTTTTATAAAAAAAAAAAACTAGCAGCTTTCTATTTTTTTTTATATTCTATCTACTTGATTTTCTTTGTGTGTGTGTGTGTGTGTGTGTGTGTGTGTGTGTTTTATAATTAGTAACTTTTCCACGACATTCTAATTTATTGAGATGCACCTGCATATATAATATATATATATACCTTGCAACGTGTACTGCGTTAGGCTAACTGAGACTTGTCATTTGCACTTATATATTGTTGCTCTTTTGTTAGTTTTGACTGCATTTATTGTCCTCATTTGTAAGTCGCTTTGGATAAAAGCATCTGCTAAATGACTAAATGTAAATGTAAACATCTGTGTGCCTGCTCTGCATGAGCACGACTACCTGTAAAACATTTACACAGAGTAAAACGTTTTAAGTCTCATGGTGTCAGTGTTGGATTACAAATTTAAGAATCTGTTTAAAATATGCTGATATTATATTCTGACATGAAAAACTAAGGTGAAGTACATTGTATTTAGCATTTAAGGTAAATTACATCAGACAAATGATTATCTTAAACAAAGTGTAGCAAGAGGTTCCTGTCTGTTCCGGTTTCTCTTATTGTTAGTCAAATTAACCAAATTACTGAGAAAGTCACCTTTTGTTTGTAATGGCTCTTGGTGCCTCCGCCCCAGTCTTTGAGTAGTTATGCTGATTGGATTAGCACCTATGCATTTGAATGACACTGTTATGCTGATGAGATCAGGGCTGGAGAAATTCCGGTAACGGGCTGATTCCTGTATTGCATTTGCATGCTTTGTTTAGATTGTCGCCACCTCTACTGAATGAATCCCGCCCCCTTAAAATGTATATAAACTCTACTGTGCTGAGCTATAGTCAGACTTGGATGACTGCAGCGACGCACAGCGAGTCCTCAATAAAGAGTGACTTCTGTATGATAGATATCCCAACGTCTCCTGGTTTCTGCTTAGATGAAGAAAAAGTCTCCTACATCAGCATTCAATTTCTTGCCAAATTTCATTTCATATGTTTACAATTACATGCTAATTTTTGATATATGATAAAGACATTTAGTAATTGTCTTTAAGATGTATATGGTTTATGTAAATTCACTTTGGAGACGTACATGAGCTCCCGTTTTCACTATAACATAATAAAACGTGTTTTTACAGAAAAATCACAAATATACTATACTGTCTAGTGTCTTACACCTTCAGCAATTCAACAGTTTACTCTACAAGTGATGTTTTATTAACAAATTTCAGGAGGAGCACGCACAGATAATTAACACGGCCAGTCCATCATCAGTAATTACACCATCTATCCAATCAGCACAAGAGAGAACCTCTATAAATAATCAAAGCAGCCTTACCTTCATTATCTCTAGTCTTTCAGCATTCGGTTTGCTCCCTTTGCCATCTTATCACAGACCCAATTTCCCGTCCAACGAAGACACCTATACTGGGGATTTTTTTCAGATTCGCCGCAATTTACTGGCCCCATGATCACTCCTTCCCTGCCAGACACGGCCGCAGAGCACCAGGCTTCATCGCGGCTGCTGCTCTTCTCGACCAGCCACACGCTCTAGCCAAGACAGTGCAAAGCCCCGAGCTCGCTTCGCTCGACACCACCATCTTCCCGCACAAGCTCTCCTCTCCTCGAGCTCTGGGTCGCAGCAGCAACAGGCCTTCAACGAGCCTGGGGCGCACCCCAGATCTCATGGCAGCAAAGCCTCACTCGCTTCCCGCTGCGGCTCAGCCTTTAACCGCGGTTCTTCTGGCTGCAGCGCCGTACGCAGCCGGGCCTCCAGCTCTCGTAGCAGACGAGTATGAGGCTGCCTCCGCTAGTGGCGCAGGCCGTGTTGTAAATTAATTAAATTTCAGGTGAAGTTGCTAAAAGCAGGTTTTCGTGGCTAAAGTTTGTTAAATGACATCATGACATAAACGGATGTTGTACACCCCTCCGGGAGCAGAACGTGCTCAGCGAGAGCCACTCGGAATGCGGACAGTGCCTCAAAAGCTGACTGAGCGTGCTGTGCTCCCAAACAAGCCATGCACAAACTGTGTGTATCCCCGCCCGTAATGAAGCACGGGTAGGGAGAAACACACATTCTGAAATGCTGCTTGTCCACCACTTTCTTCTAGCTTGCCATAACAATAAATCATAAGACACACAACCGCAAATAAGACGAACACACACAGAGTGCTTACTGAACAACAGAAGCTGTCGCTGTATCCACTGCACATGCTTTTATGCTTCTTGGTCGCTATGTCACCCCGACCGTGACATCTCACCATTCCATTGGACTGATTTCTTACATGACTCAGAGCATGGTCACGCAGATATATTCTCAATGTGTTTTGACGCTGCGCGAGTTCCTGAAGGGGAAATGTATTATAGTACTGAAAAATGTGACACTAATTTGTGCAAAAGACTTGCAACTTGATTTGCCCATCTTGACTTGAGCCTTGAATGCAGAGACATGATAAAAGACATGATTGGTAGAAAACTAGTTACAATTTGAAAGTTTATAGACATTTTAAGAAATATATCAATTATCTATTCAGAGTGTCAGTCTGGGTAGTCAGGTGGATGAGCTCCAGCAAAATCAATACTCTCAAATATTTTTGATAGTTAGAGATTTAAAAAGAACCCCAAAGTGTAAAAAAAAAACCTTGCAGAATGGTTCTTCTGGATGATATGTTTTTAAATAGAACTGTAACTGTGTCTAAGGAATTTTTAAAGAACCACTTTTTAGACTAGTTTGACTAGTCCTCTCAGTCGTGGCACCTTCATTGCTGTGAGAGACCATCGCAGTTGGCATCAGTATATATATGTCATACATTTGCTAGCTAACAGCAAGATAAACACAGGAATAAATCATTGCTTTAAAGGGGTCATATGACGTTGCTAAAAAGAACGTTATTTGGTGTAATGCAATGTGTTTATGCGGTTTAAGGTAAAAAACACCTTATTTTCTACATACTGTACATTATTGTTGCTCTTCTGTGCCCCGCCTTTCAGAAAGGCATCTTTTTATTTTTTGGCAATTTTTTTTTTTACAAATTTTACAAAGCTAATCGTTCTAAAATGCGATGTGTATGCTGATTGGCCAGCTATCCAGTGCGTTGTGATTGGCCAAATACCTCAAGCGTGTGATGGAAATGTTACGCACCTTATCATACTGTGATGCCATGTCCACGAGACAAAAACAATAAAACTCATTACAAACGAGGCATTTGTTGCATCCAGTGGGGACATAATTACAGATTATAATTACTTATACTGTCTTTTTAAATAGTCAGTGGCAAATTCTTTAAATATGAAAACATACTTAAGTCAGAACAGACGGCATTGTAGACTACTCTTACAGGTTCAGGAAACAGTCCTCCGTAAAACGCGTTGCACGCATTAGAATATTTGAGTTGAACTGTTCTGGAACAGTGTTGTAAATACAACTTAACCACTGATTTCTAGTTGTGTCCTCTTTTGGAAGGCCAAACAAAGTAGTTTTGCTATCGCAATGAAACACACAGCGTCTCCATGACATAGCGGCAGCGTCAACAATACTACAGCGAGAATAAAAGTTACGCCGCCTTTCTTTGCGTAAACATTTGGGCGATTGTTATGCAAATCTTCCCACACAGTGACGTAGACATGTGGGGCTGTGTTTAAACGAGGCGTTTTAGAAGGACGTGGACGAACCGCCCGGAACTGCTTCCAGTATACAACAGTGAGCACAAGCTAGATTAAAGTGATTATTACGTTTTGAATATGGATATTTTTCTTACAAAAATGCATCGATTCGCTACAGGAGGCCTTTGTTCACCCCCCGGAGCCGTGTGAGAGACTTTTTTTTATGGATGGACGCATTTTAATGAAGTGCTTTTGGACTGATGCATGCAACACCCGCTGAGTGTCATGAAACAGCTTGAAAGATCAAAGACCATTTTTAATATAACTCCGCCTGGATTCGTCTGAAAGAAGAAAGTCATATACACCTAGGGTGAGTAATTTACGGACTAATTTTCATTTTTGGGCGAACTAACCCTTTAACTTTTATAAAGAATATCTCTTTGGGTTTGAGACTTTAGTCTTTGCAACTTTAGGGATCTTATCTATTCACGAACAGCTTGTAACACTCCAAAGAGAAAGGAAAACTTGAAATCGCATCATATGACCCCTTTAATCTAGTGCCTTACACCCCAAGTTGTTGAAGCTGATAAAGGGTGCAAACACTTCAGATGGCAGCTACTCCATCTTAACTGCTCTTACTATGCAGTATAAAGGATCTTTCATGCTGATTCTTACCGGGATGCACTGACCACCTGAAAAGCCAACAAAACATTTAGCTCATACCACTTAAATGAGAACAGTTCCTTGATCTCTCCTTGTCCCTTTAAGTTAATCAGTCTAAACACTGTCATTGTTTAAATATTCTAAGCCCCTACAACAATGATATCAATCTCTTTTAATGAACCTCAGGCATCCAGGGTCTGCACAGTCTTGACAGGAACCAGCCTTAATATTAATACTGTCATAGTCAGTCAGTCTTATCAGGCTTGCCTGTGCCAGTCATGCAGAATGATTACCTTCGATTTGAATTGTTCCTTTTCAGTACGGGGAAATCTACTTATTAACCTAGAAGTATTTATGCAGCCAGATTTTATTTTAGTGAGATTATTCTCTGTACAAAAAAAAGGTCTAATTTATTTTTGTTGACCACTTGGAGTACAGTGGACATAACTGACAGTTTAGCAGCCTGTTTGTTTTGACACATTTCTTTGAATGTGCTGAGGGCCACTCAAGGCCACACTCCAGGGCTGAATGTGACCTGGGATTTTCCAGACCTCTACAACAGTGCATGAATAGATTCTTTGTGCACTGCAGTCCTGCTTCAACGTTTGTCTACCTTTTATCTCTAAAATGCAAAATCCTCTCCACTCCAGCAGATGTTATCATACATTTAATACCCCTGTCCTGCATGCCTGATCCAAAACAACTAGCATTGCCATAGGCTATGCTTTTATTTTGCTGTTGAGCATATGGTTAGTTGTTTACAAATTCTGCATTGAAGTACCACGGAACACAATTGTAAGCATTTTATAAAGTATCTGAGGCAACATTACACAGCCGTTTCAGTGCACACAAGAACAAATGTGTCAAAGTTTCCTGACTGCACTAAAAAACAACTTACTATTACAGATGGCAAACCAGATTGTTGTCTTTCTGTTAGAGAAATTTTTGAGCAATGTCATTTCCCCAACAGTATGACTCAACTCGGCCAAGCATGTTTCAAAGAACAGGCCATAATCTCAAAAGGAATGTGACATAACAAACAATAAACAAATAAATGGCACTAGGCTGGTGAGGAACAATACTCTTTCAAATACAACATGAACTTTTCTTACCCGAGATAAAAGGAATAATTTTAAGCTTAAAGAAAAGCCACTGCATCTGAAGTAAAACATACAGTGGTGGAAAAGGGAGGTCTTTTCCTGTTAAGGACAAAGGAAATAGTCACAGAAGTGTGTGACATTACAGTCTGCCTGCCTGGCAGCCAGTATTTTCCAGCAGCATGATCCAGACAGTAGTGCTTCACCAATGTCATGTCTGTTTTATTATTATTATTATTATTATTAAACAAGTAAGACAAAAACAGACTGAACAAGTTCTTATATTTCTTATATATTTGTCTCTTTTAAGCAAAAGCTAACTAATTTTGCCCGTTTTTTCATAAATGTCTCTCTGTGCAGAAACTTCCCAGGCTCTTCCATGGCAATGCTCTTAACCATCCTGTACACAAAATCTAAATAAACTAACAATATGAATTAAAGTTTATGTAGAGCTAAAAAGCTACATAAAGACAACATGGTGAGTTAGCATGAAAAGCGAAGTGAGATGAATCCCATTGTGGCTGGTGGTACCAGGATATCATTTAAAGCAGTGGTTTTCAATCTAGGGGCCTAAGAATTGTGCATATAAGAAATTATGAAAATAAGACAGTATTTTTTAAATGTATGCATAAAAATGTCCCTAAATGCATCCGTCTTTTTATAAATTGGATTTCCTCTTAAATTCAGACACAATGTGTACACGTCATTTACAGAAGGCCTATTAACATCTCTTTATAGTTCAAAAGAAGTATGGCACTCATTATCATTGGGCAAGGAAATCCGATAGCATGCTCTGAAAATGTGGCAGACATGGCCTGATTTCTGTACAATATGTAGGCATAAATTGCTGTTGCTGTTGTTATTTTCTTGAAATCCTAATAACAATTAATTTCAGTGATGTAATTATCACTACACAGTTAACTAAGAAGGGTTGTGAGGAAGTTAGTGAGGGAAGGGCATTAAAAAGTGAAGTAGAATGCAGCCCAGGATTAGAAACCACTGGTTCAAGACATAAAAACAAATATCTTAGTCACTTTAGCACATGTATGTATAACAAAACAATGTGTACTTTTATGGATATTTGCACTATATAGCTGTATTGAACCTTGACTACATTTGATTATGAATTTCTATTTTATTTGTGTTGTTAGCCATAAACATAGAGGAGTATCAGAATGTTTGGACACACATGCACACACATATGTCTAGTTTACTATCCTTGTGGGGACTATCCATAGGCGTAATGGTTGAAAAAATAATTGATTACATTATTTGCTTTATACATGTTATGGGCTGTTTCCTCTTTGCTGAGTTAATGATTGGTACATTAATGCTGGACTTATGACATGAAATATCCTGAGTGGACAGTAGGGGGAGATGGTGTGTGGTTCAGAGTTGAGAAGGTAATGGTGAACCACAAGAAAATGACTGCCATTACAAGAGCAGCCCCATTTTGAGCAACAGCTTCTCATTATTTCTGTTAAATAGGTGAGCATATCTTGTTACAGTAGCCATATCATTTCAAGAGAACATGTTAGTAACACGTATCTACTATTTGAGTGGTGTACTGTACATTTTATGAACAAATTAATACATTTTATGGAGATTGTATTCTCTCATCAAAATGGTGCATCATTCACAGGAAAGCCACTAATGGCTTGGGTGTTTTATATTATAACTTTAAGCAAAAAATACATTTATTTATTTATACATATAAATGTATTCTTTATTTATTTATAAAATGCATTATGAAATTGTATTTAAGTTTACAAAAGAGGTGTTTATCACAAGAACCAATGTATTGCTGTTTGTATGCTAATGATTTTATTTCTGTGGATGATTACAGTATTGGTTAAATATTTTACTATACTCACTGCATTTAAGTGTTTATTTTGTATTACTCTGGGCTAGCTCAAGTATTTAGTTCAAAAGAATGGTATATTACTTAATAACATTCTTATGTACCATATAGAAACAGTATGGTATTGTAACAGGTCATCGGGAGCACCGGGAGAATTCTCGGTGGGCTGGCGGCTGATTTGGCCCGCTGCCCTGTTTTTTTTTTTAGTTATTATTATTATTATTAATATTTTATATTTATGCCTTCTCAATGTACCGAAGTGATCATTTCCGATTTTTTCATTCAATAATAAATCATAAATCGGTTAGTCTTGACTGGCAGCGCTGCGCTATATGAATCAGCTCATGTCTGTTCTGCACTTCCGTCGAACGTTTCCGAGCAGATTCCGGGGGGAGAAATGTAGCAACATCACTGACCTGTTCAGGGCTTCAAGTGCAGGTCAGTTTCATCTGCAAATACGCTAGATAGTTTTGTCTTTATTAACCTTGTTGAGTATTAAACTGCTAGTAATCAGTACTAGCACCACATTATTATCATCATTCAGAATACTGTGCTAAAGGACATCAACATCGATTGTAAAGTTACATGAAAAAAATTGAGCAGAGACAGATATTCACGTGGATTTATTGTACAGGGAGGGAGGGAGCTAGAGCAGACAGCAACACAAAAATAATATGAGTAACAGGAGAGCTCACAGCCTAATATGTGTTTTAATACACTACCAGTCAAAAGGTTTTGATCAGTAAGATTTTTTATGTTTTTAAAGAAGTTTATTCTGCTCACCAAGCCTGCATTTATTTGATCCAAAATACAGCAAAAACAGTAATATTGTGAAATATTTTTATTATTTAAGGTAACTGATTTCTATTTGAATATATTTTAAAATGTAATTTATTCCTGTGATTTCAAAGCTGAATTTTCAGTATCATTACTCCAGTCTTCAGTGTCACATGATCATTCAGAGGTCATTCTAATGCTGATTTGCTGCTCAAAAAACGTTTATTATTATTATTGTTATTATTATTATTATGTTGAAAACAGAGTAGATTTTTTTCAGGTTCTTTCATGAATAGAAAGTTCAGAAGAACAGCATTTATCTGAAATAGAAGTATTTTGTAACATTATCAATGTCTTTACCATCACTTTTGATCAATTTCTACAATCCCCCCCCCACACCCCTTCAAAAATTATACTGACTCCAAGCTTTTGGTATAGTGCATGTATAATGTTACAAAAGCTTTTTATTTCAGATGAATGCTGATCTTTGAATCTTTCTATTCATCAAAAAAATCCTGATGTACTCAACTGTTTTAAATATTGATAATAATAATAATAATGTTTCTTGAACAGCAAATGAGCATATTAGAATGATTTCTGAAGAAACGTGTGATAATGAAGACTGGAGTAATGATGCTGAAAATTCAGTTTTTTGATTACAGGAATAAGCAGTTATTTTAAATAGTAAACATATTTCACAATATTACTGCTTTTGCTGTACTTTGGATTGAATAAATACAGGCTTGGTGAGCAGAAGAGACTTCTTTAAAAAACATTAAAAATCTTTCAAAAACTTTTGACTAGTATTGTATATTTGTATGAAATATAGTTCTGTCATGACAACTCTCGGAAGGATTGGCATGGTAATGTACTGTACATGACAATGTTAATGTATTTGGTCTTGGCGGAATAGATCTGCTACGCTGCTGCTGCTGCGGCAGAGCAAGTACCGAGACTTGCTACTGCCAATACATCCACAATATGCTGCTGTGAGCATTTAAGAATTATTGCAGCTGCAAATATAACATACATGAAATAACCCCCATATAGCATACATGAATCACCTCGTAGCAGATCTATACAGGTGGAGCTGGGGAATGTGGAGGGTTTCTGAAGCAAGCTGCAACTGCTACGGCAAGCACTAGTAGTCATATATTTGAATGTTGAGCTCATTGGCTACCGATACAGGAAAGAACAATCAGCTGTGCCATTTGATAATGATGTCATTAGATCAGATTGAGTTAGACCTATCGGACTGCGCCATCTAGAGTTTCATGCCAGAACTCTACATGTTTGTTAAATCTAGTGTATTTGAGTCATTTTAAGATAAATAACATTCTGTGCTAACAAATTGAAATGAGGGGGGTGTTTTCAACAAGGTGGACACAGTTCTGTTCATAACAGTAGACCTGCTGGTGAAGAAGTGACGAGAGAACCTTTAATTATTTTCCACTGCCCCAGACTAAGGATTTAGACCTTTTTATGTGATGGCCATACAAATAATAGGGTTGTCTGTGGTTTCAGAAATTGTTGTGAATGTATAGGCTATATACAGAAATAAGGCGCCAAAATCGCACCTTTTGGAGTACAACAGCTTGTCACTGGAACAGTACCCTTAAAAGGACATCTTTGTTCCTTTTTTACCCCTAATAGGTAGGCCTACATATTAGTACCTTGTGGGTACAAATTACTACTCTAAGGTACTAATATGTTCCTATTAGGGGTAAAAAAGATACAAAGATGTCCTTTTAAGAGTACTGCTCCAGTGACAAGCTGTTGTAACCCAAAAGGTACAATTTTGGTCCCTTTTTTTCTGTGTGGCCTGGATGAGTGTGAGATTTCAGAAAATGGAAATGGGTCTGTCCTAAATGCAGGGATCCACTCCCTTTCAAGTGATGGATAGAGTTGACAGTGAACCAAACAAGAAATGACAATCCAAAATTAACTATTCAAGCATCTTTCCTCATAGGTAAAGCTGAAAAAAGGGTAAATCAGTTAAAATCACATGCCAAGTGTGAACCAAGTGTGTGCACCAAAGTGTGTTAGAGAGACCCATAATCAGCCCCCCTGTACTAGCTTCCCCCAACACCCATTCGTGATCCACACAGACTTCTCTGAACAAGGACTTGGAGCTGTACTATACCAGCAGCAAAATGGCAGGCTTAAATTCGTCGGTTATGGCTCCAGAATGTTGACCCCCAGTCTGCCAATAGTATGCCAAACTTTTTGTCCACCATTTTAATTTAATTTGAAAAATTACTTTTCAATCTCCTTCTTGACTGATTATCTGATTTTTTTTTTACCAAATTATCCTCTGATCATCTTCAGACCATGCTGGCAAAAAATGGATTTCATGTTAATATTCCAAACTGTTATCTTTTACCACATCAACAAAACTGTTGACATGATGCCAAAATCCAGAGGCCATATCTCTGCAAAGCTTTGAAATATTGACATTAAACTCGGTATTCATCACTGACACCCAACACTGACTGGACTAGATACATTTGGTGTCACCGCCACCTATTGGTCAAAAGTAGGTTTTCAACTATTCATCTCCAAATGCCTTCATTTACACATTTTTACATTTTTACAGGATCCAGCCACTATGCCATTAAATTAGGATTATATTAGGATTGGATTTATGTCTTTACGTATTAAGACCTATGTAATTATATGTGTTATATTTTATGTTGTTATATTTTATGCTGTTGTTATATTTTAAGTCTGAAGAGAACCCAGGTCAACACAAGGACTTTTGCATTCACAAGCTGATCCCTTGTTTCACAGGACCCTGAAACTAATGTGTATCAGAGTATGGCTTTGCACTGTGTACTCTTCATTGGATAATCCTAACTAAAGGTACACAACCCACTCCAAGTTTAGAATTCAAATGTTTTTTAATACATGAAAAAAATAAAAATCAGAAAAAGAAAATACACAACAGTATAGGAATAAGAATGCCTGTCTTTTATTATTCTGTGTTTGTAGAGCATAATATTGTATATGTCAAATGCAAGCCTACAGAAAGGACCATATCCATTCAAGTACAGTACAGGGCAGTCTCAGGCTAGTTGCCAGATGGGAAAGTTTTCACATGAGCTGTTTCTTAGTAAGAGTAAGATTTTGAGTCAGAAGTTCAGTTACGCTAATGGGTTTTCTCAATCAATGATTTGCATGTTTTTGAACACCTAGTTTACAAACTATAGACTTATAATCTGTGTCTTTACAGGAAGTGACTGTTCAGGCAATAAAACTACTCTGAGAAATATTAACTGCAGTGTGACATCTAGCTCTTAGATCTTATAGTTGTGATTATCTGTGGCCTTGTGCATATGGCAGATGTGCTGATTTAGTACAACAGCACTGCTGCTTGCAATATTGCATTTTTGTATCAAGTAATTTACATTTTAGGGCACATGTATATCTGCACTGTGAAATTCTCTGGGTAAAAAGGTGGGACAAGATATGAAGCATGTGTGAACACTTTAAAAACACCCTTTATTAAGCAGCACTTTATTTACCTGAACAGTGTGGTTATAAAGAAAAGACAGCTTAAATGAGTGACTCATTCCTTGTTTAGTGTAGCTTTGAAAAAGCATCATTCACACAAAGATCACTGCCAAATTTAGAAACTTCTATTGGTCAATGCTGTGAGTTGGCATGTCATAGTTCACCAAACTTCAACCTAAAATTTGCATAAGGCATAAACATAGACAAGTGGAGTGATTAAAACTCTTTACAAACAAAACTCCATTGTTAAATTAAATATCAGTATTGGTAAGTCAATGAAATCAGAGATTATAATATGTAAGCGGATATAATATCAGTTTTAATAGAGTTACACTTTTGCAGAGTAATTCCATAGCCTGTACATAACAGTCAAATGTAATATATTTTAAGTTCAGTTTGTGAATATGACGTATTTATTTTTATCTTTGCAACAAGTTTTCCTCCATTTCAAAGTTGTGGCCTTGGATGTTGATTTGCTTCCATGTAGGATGGAATGTTTGGTATCTTTCCATGGTACAACCAGTAAAGAACTCCAGACAGCCAGAAACTAAAATGAGTGTTTCACAATTTTAAGTGGGGAATTTTCTTTGTTAATTTTACCACAATGTGAACAATGTTTACAAAAAAGTACTATTTTAGTGTTCTGAAATTCTCATGTAATGCATCCAGAACAAGTTGAATGTAAAATCAGTATAGAATTACAGTTACTGAATTCAGAAGTTTGTTTGCTCTCTAAATCATATAATTAAAAAAAAACAGTTGGGTGGAGCGCAAATATCCAGATGGCAGACTCCACCAAATGTCAAAGCAATTCTAAAGTCATATGTATTTTTAAAATCCTCTGACTCACAGTCTCACAGCCACTGACTTACATCTGTAAATCCCACATTTGAACAATGGTGAGTAAATGGCTGGGATAATGGCATTCGATCCTGCAATTTAAACCTCTGTAGTTTATTTCAGAACCCCCTTTAAATTGTATCTTCTGTTTTGAGAACTTCACAATATGCGACCCTGGACCACAAAACCAGTCTTAAGTCGCTGGTGTAGTGAATTTTGCTTTCGCCAACCTAGTGAGGCGAAATAGTGTAGTGATGGGTACAATGACGTTATGATATTTGGATCACGTGTCAATTAAGGTGTGTCAATTAAGGTGTACTCATAACCACACCTTAATTGACACGTGATCCAAATATCATAACGTCATTAAGGTGTACTCATAACCACACATTAATGACGTTATGATATTTGGATCACGTGTCAATTAAGGTGTGGTTATGAGTACATTACATAAGACAGATTGGTGGGATCTCTAACTTGTAGAACCTCTTTCTGTATCATCAACACAAGGAAGACACAAGTGTAAATATAGCTGCAAGCAGCGATGGCGGGCCCAAGCTATCAGTGCAAACGCCACCCTGGTGGCATCAGGAGAACGGTGCACAGCAGGCACATGCATTTACAGTAACCCTTTGGCAGTCTGGTTTTAAGGGATACGGAAATTAAAGGGTTAATCCAAACTATTAAGACTGTGAAACACACATACACAGAACAATATATAAAACTTTAGTAAAACTTTACAATAAGCTTTCAGTTATTAACATTAACTATATTAATAAACATGAACAATAATTATATAGCATTTATTAATATTAGTTAATATCAAGTTAAAATCTAAAACATTATTACAATTTAAAGTTTTATCTGTTAACATTAGTTAATGCACTGTGAATTAACATGAACATTTTGATTAACTAACATCAACAAACATTAATAAATGTTGTAAAAATATATTTTTCATGCATTTACAGTAACCCTCCTGCAGGTTACGGGATACAGCAATGAAAGTATTAATCCAAACTACCAAGACTGTGAAACTCAGACACACACAGAGAGAACAATATATACAAGTTTGGTAACACTTTACAATAACGTTTCATTTATTAACATTAACTGTATTAATTAACATGAACAATAATTATATAGCATTTATTAATATTAGTTAATATCAAGTTAAAATCTAAAACATTATTACAATTTAAAGTTTTATCTGTTAACATTAGTTAATGCACTGTGAATTAACATGAACATTTTGATTAACTAACATCAACAAACATTAATAAATGTTGTAAAAATATATTTTTCATTGTTAGTTCATGTTATTTAATGCATTTACTGTTGTTAATGTTAACACATTAGATATTGTAAAGTGTTAGCAAAATCTTTAATGATTCATAAGCATTTTAAACGATTTGATTGATCTATAAGCATTTGTGAAATATTTTTGCCTGCATTACAGCTTAGTCTTTATCTGTGAGCTGAACTGTTTTACTGTTACATCCATGAGATTATGTAAATTCAGATGAATGTCATGTCACATGTCATAATGTTTTACATTATATAACTATGATAACATGAACAATATTTATATAGCATTTATGAATTTCAGTTATTATCATATTCAAAATTGACTACTACATTATTTATTCAAATGTATAGTAAATGCACATCGGTTACTGTACCATGAACTAAGATTACATTTTTTTTTACTAACACAAATAAATACAGCAAAAACATATTGTTCATACTTAGTTTATGTTAGTTGTGAATTAACTAATGTTACAAAACTATACATTTTAACTATTAGTTAACATGAACAACAATTATATAGCATTTATTAATGTTAATTAATGTTAAGTTAAAAATGTTTTAATACATTATTAAAATGTAAAGTTGTACCTTAACATTAGTTTATGTACTGTGAAGTAACATGAACATGAATATTTTAATGTTAGTTTTAACTAACATTAAAAAAGATTAATAAGTAATCTAAAAATATATTGTTCATTGTCAGTTCATGTTAGTTAATGCATTAATTAATGTTAACCAAAGAGACCTTATTGTAAATTGTTGCCAAAACTTTTTATGATCTATAAACTTTTATAAAAATGATTTTAATGATCTATAAGCAGTTTTGAAAATTATATAAAATAATGTTACCAGCAAAATACATATTAACTTATTTTATATTTATATATATATATTATATATATTATTCTAATTAATTGAACTGAGCTGTAAAGGGTCAGATTTAAAATATTTTTTTATCCTATCAGTGAGAGAGGTAGGATAAATAAAAGTAATTTTTTTGTAATGATTTTTTCTTTAAAGATTTTTTTAAATGATTTTAATGCTCTAAAAGCATTTCTACAATAATTATTTAGAAGTATACTGAGAGTACAGAACGGCCGTAACATTTCAACTGATTCTATGCATTTGTTTTCATTCTGATACACAGCTAATTAGCTGATCAGGATTAAGGTTAAAAGATTTTTAATCCTATGGCTCCGTCTCGTGTTCATCCTTGGCATTACGGTCTTCACCGGACACCAATAATGAGTGATAATTTTAATTTTTTTGTGGCCTCTGAGCAGGATGCATTTTTTAAACTAAGCAAGTTTCCTCAGAATGACTTGTTCTCTATAAGTAAAACGTTTTGAAGAGTTTGGAAAATGACTTTTAATTACATAAGACAATTACTGTTCCCTTTTTTACTGTTATTTTAATAAATCACCACGGCAAAACCATTCAAGTTATCCAAGATCCATCCGCAGTATAAGTTCCTCAATGTTTTGGCATCATGTAGACAAAGTTTGGTGTGTACAGTGTAATTTTCCTCTGAGGAGTATGCATTAATTCACTGCCATATTTTTCCAAAAATCCACATTCAAATCAAAATAGCTGACTTCCTGTTGGTCGTAGCTTATTACTGTAAATTAGAAAGTTGTCCGGCTTGATGAGAACAATATATGTACCACGTTTGGTGACTGTAGCTAAAACTAACCCCCCAAGTTTTGTCAAAAGGTGGCACTATAGAGTGCCCCATCCACGCCCTTTTATGAGATTTTCCCAGTGTCTATATATTATTAATACTTATATGTGTGTTGAGTTTCATGAAATTCTAAGAATGTTATCCGAATCAAAATCACCAGAAAATAATATTCAAGTTTGACATGTTGCCATGGCATCAAAATTTTAGATATCAATATCCCCTCAACAGTTTTACATCGGCCATGTTTTGACATTAATCTGATGAAGTTTGAAGCAAATCAAGTAAAAATAAGATGCTGAATTTAAAGCATTTTGAAAATGTCACACTTCCTGCGTCCAGTTGGTGGCGCTATATCTTTGACTCCTAATAGTTACATCTATGCGATCGGCATCATACAACAAACACATTCCTGCAGTTTGATCAAAATCAGACAATGTATGTGGCTGTTATTAGACACTTCCTGTTTCTCATTTCTCGCCATAACTTCACTGCCTCGCCGCGGGCAAACCATTCGAGATATCAAAACTCCCTTTGCAATTTAGCATCCCCAATGTCTTGAGATCATGTGCACCGAGTTTGGTGACAATAGGTGGGAAATTCTCAGAGAAGTATATCAAATTCCAGAGCATGCCCTTTTTAAATAGCCCTGAATAGCCAACTTCCTGTTGGGCCGAGCCTATGATATGCAGCGCAAAAGTTGTTTGGCTCAATGAGATCTATACGTGTACCGAGTTTCATATGAATACCAATTTTCAAGAGTTTTGGAGCATGTTATGGCCCCCAAAAAGCCCTGGATAGTCGAAATAAAAATAAAAATAATAATAATAATAATAATAATAATCCTTAGAAAAACAATAGGGCCCTGCGCCTTTCTGGCTTGGGCCCTAATAAAATAGATTTTATTAACAAGAGTAATCAACAACTACTAAATGAATACCATAAATGAAATAGGAATAAATTGCATAAAATGCAAGGGATTATGTTGGGTGTTGCGATGTCAGAGCTACGTTATCTGGAAAGATAAACTGTTGCTACTCTGAAAGAAATAAGGTGAAGAACCCTATTATGCATCAAACAAATACATGAAAGATTTGCTATAAACTGCAATCAGCTATATAATATCTAATGTAAATTAGAAAAATCATATACTGATAATATCTAACAATGCCAAGGTCTCTGGAAGAGGTTTGGATAAGTGATAGTTACGTTCTCTGTGGTCGAGTGAGCAGTCCGGTGGCGGTAACTTCATCCACTGGTTGTGCTGGTAACAATGCAGTGGGGAAAGGTGCAGGAATCTGTTTCGACAGCCTTGAAGCCAGATGTGGCCCTGGAGTAGGTGCAGAAGGTCCTTGGCCTGGAAGACGCAAGCAAAGGTACCTTGGAGTGAAGGTTTGCTCGCCGGAGCTTAACCTTTTTGCAGATGTCTGTGTGTCTTCTGCCTCTCTGGGCTAGAGACTCAGAACTTGGTCGATTCACTTTGTCTCTCTAGGATGGAGACTCAGGACGTGCTGCATCAGTTGTTGTCTCACTGGACAAAGACTCTGAATGAAGTCTGAACGTAGATTATCTCTTTCCTCGCAGGCTGGAGGCTCAGAACGTGGTCATATCTGTTGCTGCCTTGAAGCTGGAGACTCTGTTATTGTCTCTTTCCTCACGGGCCAGAGGTTCAGAACGTTAGTGATCTGTTGCAGTCCTTTCCTTGACAGAACTCAGAGTCAGAATGGAGGTTGATCTGCTATTGTCTCACCCTTGCAGGCAGGAGACTCAGAACGGGTTGTTTCTGTTAGTGTCTCTTCCCTCACGGGACTCAGACTCAGTACAAGGAGTGTCTTTTGGGAAGGTACCTTTATCTCTTTCCGATGAGGAGGAGATTGCAATCTGGCCCTTCTCCATTTCCAGGCTGTGATTGGCTGTTTCCATCAGAGTAGGGGGACACGGTGTGGCCCACCCTTCTTTCCTCCTGTGGAACTTATTTGCATAGTCCAAACACACATTTAGAAAAGTGTCACTTAAGCTTTACTAATGCATTATTCACTAACCAAACCACAACCAGAATACCTTTGGCAATGTTACGAACACATTAAGTCCAAACATGATGGAAGAAGACTGAACTGTCATGCATGCATTCATTTGTCCATTAACAGCTGAGTTTGTGTAAGATGTTGCACTACACGTTGCTGTCACTAAAAATACTTATTTCTCTGAATATGTATGAGATGTGTGTGTTATAGTTTGCATCAGTTTAAGGTTTGAGAACATAGTTATGAATGGATTTGGATGGAACTTTGTGATCTCTCTTTATTTCACCCACTGCTGCTGCATCCAGAGGTCCTAAGGAATTTTTATGGTGGTCACAGGCCAAAACCTTAGGAATCAGTCTGTTGGTGGGTGAAGGGCAGAAACTGCATTTTGACCAATGAGAAGTCATGTCCTTCCCGGGCTTTGTACCAAAGGTCGTCTTCTTGCCCTCTAAGAGGTGTCTGGCTGTTGTCCTAGCATCTTTATCTGATGGCGTTGGACAGTTTGCTCATGTTAGTCCACCAAGATCCAATCAAAATGTAGCAAACCTTTGTCCACTATTGTGGTCAGAGAGAGACCCCGCCATAAACTGGGCCCTGGAATGTGCTGTCCACTACACTGGGGTATATTTGAAGCAATAGCCAAAAATAAATTGTATGGGTCAAAATTATTGATTTTTCTTTTATGCCAAAATCATTAAGATATTAAGTAAAGATCATGTTCCATGAAGATATTTTGTAAATTTCCTACTGTAAATATATTAAAACTTAATTTTTGATTAGTAATATGCATTGCTAAGAACTTCATTTGGACAAGGCGATTTTCTCAGTATTTAGATTTTTTTGCACCCTCAGATTCCAGATTTTCAAATAGTTGTATCTCGGCCAAATGTTATAAAATTACAAATTATTTAGTCAGCTTTCAGAAGATGTATAAATCTCAATTTTCGAAATTAACCCTTATGACAGGTTTTGTGGTCCAGGGTCACAAATAACAAACTGTGACTACAGTAATGGCTCACTAACCTTGCTTGTTTTTGAGAAACATTTCATATTTTCTCTTTTTATATGTTGTTTCATTGATACTTGGAGTCAGATTTACTAACAACTTGTGAAAGCACATTTATTTTGTAAACTTACTGCATATGCATTTGTAGGAGTTTCCCTTTCAGACAGAAAATATATGGCAAAGTATTTCAATAAATCATGCAATGTGATTTACAAATGGGATTTCCCTATCAAAAGCTACTCTTGATACTGCGTTTCAATAACGCTTATAAGAACATACTTTGTTCAACTGGTTGTAAAGCATGTGTGTCAAACACGCCAAGAATTGGCTTAAGTAACCTCGGTCGGTGACATCATTTAATAATGCACGATCGGTTATAAATAGACGTGAAACCAGAGCTTAATTTGTGCCGGAACAAGCCAGATCCTGATCCGGCACCTCATTTGACAGATCCCCTCCTCACGCGCCAATGAAAGACGTTTGTGTTGACCTATAGCGTGCATATATTTCATGAAAAAAACGTATATTATGAGCAGGCTTGCCCAGCATTTACATTTGAAAAATAAGATGCGACGTGGCTGCTCTCACAAACCCGAATGCACGGATCCAATACTGATACACATGCGTTTTCTTTCTCAGATGTTTACATTTAGTTAAAACAAAACCGACTGTGCTTACGAGGATAATCGACCAGGACGGCCATTTTGACATAAATTTTTGTGTGTATTTGGCTGCGTAAGCGCAACAAGCTGCGAAAAATAACTCAATTTGGTACTCGCGAGGCGGCGCGATATGCGCGCTATGGATATGACTGTGAGCGCATAGGAAACCCCCTTTGGAGCACGCGAGTATCGAATGGCTTAAACTTAAAAAGATGTGCAAATGATACAGTTTTGTGACGATGCAACAATGACTCGATTAGGCAAGTGACAATTCTGTCAACTTTCCCGAAACCCGAGCAAAAGTCTTCGCAGCGTGCAGTAGTGCAGACGAGATGTGCTGTTGTGAAGCCGCTTTGAGAGTGAGAGAAGGTGCGGAACAGCTGAATCACTCACGCTGTTTTCAAATGACTGATTTAATCTGATAGTATGTGTGGATTTATTTACTCATCTAACCTACATGCTCTATTGACTATGTTTGCAGGAATTTCCCTCAAACTCGAAAGCAGATTAAACATAATTCTATTATACAGAGGTTTAAGGAAAAAAATCCATGACTTTTCCAAAACCTTTCCAGGCCTGGAAATGGCTGTTTTAAAATGTCTTGACTTTTCCATTTTTTTCATGACCGTAAGAAGATGCACACTGTTAATCACGTAAGCTGGTCCTCCATTGCGCGAATGCTCCATTACCTCTCCCTCCTCTAATCATGCCGGATCCGTCACCCCACTTTGTTCCGGGACCTCGCAATTTACAAATTAACCACTGCGTGAAACTAACACAACTTCAGGTTTCTTTGTCTTCAGAGACCGCATTGTGTGTGTGTGTGCTGTGTTCAGCATGTCCAGTGTTTGCAGCATGTGCTGTTGTTAAAGAAGAGGGGGAAAAAAAGAAAGAGATCATGTCTAGCAAGTCTGTGCAGTGAAACCTGCTGCAATCTGTCACTGATGTAAATCAAAGAACAAAAGAAAAAGAGAAATCACTCGACTGCTCTAGTTGCTGATTAATTTTTGTAGCTTGAATAAAAATTAAACAATATAGTTTATGCATATACAGTTTATAGTTTGTGAAGATTGTTTTAAAATCACTTAAATTAAAAGTCGTTATATATTTCAGAGCCTATTAAATGTTAAAAATAATGGCGTTCAATTATACTGTAATGTTGAATGGCTATAATTAATAGGTAAAATTGAGGGAAAATGCATTTAAATGCATTAATAGAGACACCAGTAGCAGTATTGGTATTGTCACGGATCCTGTCCATGGACTTCCGTTTGATCACCTTCCCATTACATTGACTCTTGCACTACACAAACGGTTGCATGGCATCAGCTACATATCCCATCATCCATTGCACTAATTGCACACAGCTGTAACCAAGCCTTTTCCCTGTGTTAGTTCCTAGTTCTAATCTTAGTTTAGTCTTGCCGTGTTTTCTGATTTCCTGGTACCTGATTTTTGCCTGTTTATCTTGAGTTAACCCTTTGCCTGCTGTTTTGGACTCAGTTTGCACCTCGCCTGGACTCTAGCTCGTGTTAATGGATAACACCTCATGTCAAGCCCTCTGGATATTGTTAGTCGCTTATCGACCACGCCCGTTTTGGATTACTTTTGTCTTGCCCTTAATATACCTGTTTGCCATTGTCTGACCCATGTCTGTTTTATGACCACGTCTCTGTCTCCTATTAAAGCTTTGCAAATGGATGCGCAAGTCTCATGTCTCGTTCGCCCCGTAACAGGTATCAATACCTTATTAATAATAGGCTACTTAGTAAAAAGATGCCATTAAACGCGTATTTAAAATATACTTCTTTTATGTTGTTTTTACATTAATTTGGAGGTTCAGTGTGAAATTATGACAATATAAATATGCGATTAATCATGATTAATTACAGAAAAATGTGTGATTATTTTTTTTAATTGGTTGACAGACAGCACTCTGTTAATCTTTTATAGATCTTGGTGTTGGTAATATTAGTTCATTTTAATGCTGAATAATCCACCCCCTCAACCAGAAAAAGATACGGCCCCCACATCTTTGGCCCCCTTCAAATTTTCAGTTCGATAATCCGGCCCTCAAATGAAGCTAGTTGAATAGCCCTGTTCTAAACCATGTTTGAAGTGTATTATTTAACATTGTACGTTTGTATGGGCATGCACGGACATGTAACGATTCACGTGTGATCGCTTGATAGATAAGCAAGATGTGGGACACAAATGCATGCTAATTACAGAGTTAAATATTACGATTTACATTGTAATCGATCTGTAATCTTAATCTTCTTAAAAACAACAACAACAAAAAAACTAACTCTAGCTTCTCTAATCTTTTTGTATTCTATCTATTTGTTTTCTTTTTATTTATTATACAATTAACAAAAGCAAAAAAGACCTCTAACACTAGCTTGCTCTATTCTTTTTCTATTCTATCGGTTTTCTTTTAATTGATTATATAATTGAAAAAACCCTTGCTACATTTACTGCGTTAAACTAACTGAGACTTGTTATAGCACTTGAATATCATTGCTCTTTTGTTGATTTTGATTGCTTCCATTGTCTTCATTTGTAAGCGATTAACCAGATTAAACAGTATTATTGCCCCTTTGATGATGTAATTTGATAAATTACATTGTTCGTTAATGCACCTGAATTTAGTAATATCTATTACCAAGTCATTTAATATGACCAAACCAATAGTGATATAATTTTTTTTGCACATCTCCTGCATATTTCGAGCTTTGACTGTTTTAGAGATAATGAATATGTTAGTATTCTTGATTAAGAAGTAACTGGTTCATTTGTGAATATGTCCCTATTTATTCTTATACTAATGTTCTGTTTTTATGTTATGTTTAGACTAATATTCAATACACTTTGGAAAGAAGCTCCAAACTCCTCATTCTTTGAGTCCTGACTGACTCCTCAGGAGTGTATACTGCTTTATAGTTATAGCCAGAGCTTAGCATTTTCCTTTCTTCTCCAGCAACTGGTCCTTCGAGCTGGATTCAGTGTTCACTCCTGAAACCATGGAGTCTGATGAGGAGATCCTTGGGGCACCAAAATGCCACACACGTCCTTCAGCCCGACTCCAAGACTTTGAGGTTCTGTTTTTATGTTATGTTTAGACTAATATTCAATACACTTTGGAAAGAAGCTCCAAACTCCTCATTCTTTGAGTCCTGACTGACACCTCAGGAGTGTATACTGCTTTATAGTTATAGCCAGAGCTTAGCATTTTCCTTTCTTCTCCAGCAACTGGTCCTTCGAGCTGGATTCAGTGTTCATTCCTGAAACCATGGAGTCTGATGAGGAGATCCTTGGGGCACCAAAATGCCACACACGTCCTTCAGCCCGACTCCAAGACTTTGAGGTACAGTATGTAAGGGGTAGACCTTTAACTGAACAAGCTATCTCACCTTTCTGGGAGGTGCCTTCCCATATGACACCTCTTCAGTCATCATGGGACATCCCTGACTACCTTGATGATGATGCTGCTCCTCGCACAGGCCCTTGGTTAAGACCACCAAGCTTCAGTTTTACAGAGCACAGGGAAACACTCCCTCAGTCATTCACATCAGCCCAGCGGCCCAGTTACCCAGAGCCTGAACACTATAATGAGCTCCAAGCTCTTCGCAGAGAGAATGCACAGCTGCTGCAGTCACAACAAGCCTTTCGTGCTGACCTGATAAAGTTGAAAGCAGTTTGTACTGAGTTCAACTTGTTAAAGTTGCTCAAACCCTTAGAGCAGACCTCAGCACAACTAAAACCCATTACAGTCCTCCAGTGCAACCAGAACTCCAATTGCAATCTAGTCCTTCCTTCCACATAGATCAGACAAAGCAGATATTAGCTGATGATGAAGAGTGGCTTGAGCTTCCTCCTTGGCCTGAGCCCAAGCCAGAAGTGAGATGAGGTATGGAGTTATCGAAACCCAGCTCCGCTATCTACCAACCAGTGTTGGGCAAGTTACTTGAAAAATGTAGTGAGCTAAGCTAACAGTTACTCTACATTAAATGAAGCTTTACTAAACTAAAGCTACAGCCCTAGGAAATGTAGCAAGCTAAGCTACAGCAACATGGTAAAAGTAGTTTACTACATCTGGTTGGTAGAAGTGATGGGCAGTAGCATCGCTACAAGTAGTGACGCTACTAGCTTAACTACATTTCTCAGTAGCGTAATCAAATAGCTTTTCAGTCGTGAAGCTCTTTTTTTGATCAAGTACCGCAGTAGCATCAACTAAAGCTACATTATCCAAAGCATTTCTGAAGCTCAAGCTCAAATCGGAAATATAACACTTAAGTATCACTGATCCTGGACCAGTAAAAGTGAGGCCAAACCCCGTAACTCCATTGGCTCCTCAAACTGTCAGTCAAACCTCATTATTCCTCCCGCCTCTCTAATGAATGAAGTGCGGCACTCAGTTTGAAGCATCTCAGCTTGTTTGCACTCTGAAGGTAAATAAAATAACTGTTGATTGAACAAGTACAGCGTTTTCTTTACTCGAGAAAGACTATATTTATATGGCTATTTTTTTTGTATTTGAGAAGTGGAGAAGAGTGTCTTAGCACTTTCAGTTATTAAGTCACTCAAATAGCTTGTGCGAAGTGCTGAATCTTTTATAATATGATACTTTGGCCAAATAACAGAAAAAAACTGAGCGCCCACATAGCGACAGAAAGCTGTATAACCTGCAAGTTCATGAAAATGTAAATGCGATGCCTGTACTGCCTTTGATGTGGAGTTGCGTTGATGTGTGAACATTTGATTTATGCATTAGTAAATGTTGAAATTAACATTAATAAATGCGGCAGAAGTATTGTTCATTCTTAGTTCATGTTAACTACACTAGTTAACTAATGTTAACTAATGAATCTTATTGTGAAGTGTTACCATTTATATAAATGTATCTTTATACAATAAAGCCACAATACCAACTACCAACTGGAGGTTTCCAGCTGACAGCAAAAATGTATTTTGCCTATGTCACAATATGAGGTAAATGATACATGATACATGATACTGATTTTTGTTGCCAAATTGGTTTGGAACAGTTGTGAAGTTCAGAATCAGTGGGGTCTTACAAACACCTTTAGTGGAGGCCTTGTGCTTGTTAAAGTCCTTCTGTGACAGGTCACACAGTTGTTGAATAGGCATTGTGCGGCAGGCTATAATGCCTAAATGGTGACTTACAATTGGATTGAGGTTTCGGAGGAAAAGGCTCTTGAAGCTGGTGTGTCCTCCGCCATCCCAGGGTAATTGCGAGCTCCGAAGTAAGCTCGTCGAAGTCTGTGGTAGTAACCATGGAGAGTTTCATGCCGGCCCTGTTTGGTGTCTAGGGCAGTGATCAATCCGTGTTAAGACTCTGGGTCTGAGAATTCCTTTATGATGGCTTGTTTAAGCTGCTGGTGAGGCCACTCTCCGGATCAGTTCCTTTAATGTCCTCAGGATCTCTGTTGCTGAGCAAGTACTTGGATTTCAGCTCGGGCTGCTTACAGGTGACATTCATAGGCGTTGTTTCGGTTCGCCTGAATTAAACTTTTTCCTTCTGCAGCTGCAGAGGTTTTCAGGAAGCTGACTTGTGAAGGGTCAAGCAGAACGCTTTTTCTCCCCCCTTTGTATCTGCGTACAGGGGTGAGGGAGTTTGCACTGCTGGCTGTGTGACATGCAGCAGGGTGTCTTTTACTTGAGTCCATGCGCAGTCGGTAGGACTGTTTCAATTCTTTTTGAACCATGTCAAGCTCCTCTTTAATTGCGGAGTCAGGGTTTGAACCTCAGCTCTGGCTGCATGCAGATGGCCTTCTAAGTCCTTATCTCTAGTGTCTCTCTCATTAAGTTTCACATACGCTGTTTTTAACAGTGATTTTGTGTGAAACAGTTCTTTTTCCAAGTCCTGTCTGGTGGCTTTTTCAAGCTGCTCTCGGTGTCCAGCAGCTGTTAGCGCCTCCTGAAGACTGGTGATTTCCTTCTGTTGTGCCATTCTGTCTCGTTGAGCGTTCCCTGTAGAATTCTGTGACTTTCAGGTTCAGTTCATTTACCTCCTGTCTGAGGCCCGTGAGGCTGTGAGGCTGTGGGAGGATGATGCTGGCAGATCCTGGTGGTTTAGGCTGGGTGTCAGGTGTCCACTTGTGTCGCATTCTCGCTGTTCCTTTCTCTGCCATTGCAGGTCGGTGGCTGCTTTGGGCTGAAGGATGTCCATCACAGTGCTCTGCTGGGTTTCCAAGTGGTCCTGGTGAGCTGGCAGGGCTGGATGTCTGTGGAATGTCTGCGACATACTGGCACACTTGTGGGAACACCAGAGAGAGAGAGGCAGAAGGCAAATGCAAGTACGTACAAATGTGTTAAGCTATCTGTATGGGGAACGGCTGTGTAGGCCGTGTAAGGT
>NW_015506727.1:56724-106518 GCF_001515645.1 Sinocyclocheilus grahami
ATTTCCCTCATTATAAACTCGAAAGCAGATTAAACATAATTCTGTTATACAGAGATGTAAGGAAAAAAATCCATGACTTTTCCAAAACCTTTCCAGGCCTGGAAATGGCTGTTTTAAAATGTCTTGACTTTTCCATTTTTTTCATGACCGTAAGAAGATGCACACTGTTAATCACGTAAGCTGGTCCTCCATTGCGCGAATGCTCCATTACCTCTCCCTCCTCTAATCATGCCGGATCCGTCACCCCACTTTGTTCCGGGACCTCGCAATTTACAAATTAACCACTGCGTGAAACTAACACAACTTCAGGTTTCTTTGTCTTCAGAGACCGCATTGTGTGTGTGTGTGCTGTGTTCAGCATGTCCAGTGTTTGCAGCATGTGCTGTTGTTAAAGAAGAGGGGGAAAAAAAGAAAGAGATCATGTCTAGCAAGTCTGTGCAGTGAAACCTGCTGCAATCTGTCACTGATGTAAATCAAAGAACAAAAGAAAAAGAGAAATCACTCGACTGCTCTAGTTGCTGATTAATTTTTGTAGCTTGAATAAAAATTAAACAATATAGTTTATGCATATACAGTTTATAGTTTGTGAAGATTGTTTTAAAATCACTTAAATTAAAAGTCGTTATATATTTCAGAGCCTATTAAATGTTAAAAATAATGGCGTTCAATTATACTGTAATGTTGAATGGCTATAATTAATAGGTAAAATTGAGGGAAAATGCATTTAAATGCATTAATAGAGACACCAGTAGCAGTATTGGTATTGTCACGGATCCTGTCCATGGACTTCCGTTTGATCACCTTTCCATTACATTGACTCTTGCACTACACAAACGGTTGCATGGCATCAGCTACATATCCCATCATCCATTGCACTAATTGCACACAGCTGTAACCAAGCCTTTTCCCTGTGTTAGTTCCTAGTTCTAATCTTAGTTTAGTCTTGCCGTGTTTTCTGATTTCCTGGTACCTGATTTTTGCCTGTTTATCTTGAGTTAACCCTTTGCCTGCTGTTTTGGACTCAGTTTGCACCTCGCCTGGACTCTAGCTCGTGTTAATGGATAACACCTCATGTCAAGCCCTCTGGATATTGTTAGTCGCTTATCGACCACGCCCGTTTTGGATTACTTTTGTCTTGCCCTTAATATACCTGTTTGCCATTGTCTGACCCATGTCTGTTTTATGACCACGTCTCTGTCTCCTATTAAAGCTTTGCAAATGGATGCGCAAGTCTCATGTCTCGTTCGCCCCGTAACAGGTATCAATACCTTATTAATAATAGGCTACTTAGTAAAAAGATGCCATTAAACGCGTATTTAAAATATACTTCTTTTATGTTGTTTTTACATTAATTTGGAGGTTCAGTGTGAAATTATGACAATATAAATATGCGATTAATCATGATTAATTACAGAAAAATGTGTGATTATTTTTTTTAATTGGTTGACAGACAGCACTCTGTTAATCTTTTATAGATCTTGGTGTTGGTAATATTAGTTCATTTTAATGCTGAATAATCCACCCCCTCAACCAGAAAAAGATACGGCCCCCACATCTTTGGCCCCCTTCAAATTTTCAGTTCGATAATCCGGCCCTCAAATGAAGCTAGTTGAATAGCCCTGTTCTAAACCATGTTTGAAGTGTATTATTTAACATTGTACGTTTGTATGGGCATGCACGGACATGTAACGATTCACGTGTGATCGCTTGATAGATAAGCAAGATGTGGGACACAAATGCATGCTAATTACAGAGTTAAATATTACGATTTACATTGTAATCGATCTGTAATCTTAATCTTCTTAAAAACAACAACAACAAAAAAACTAACTCTAGCTTCTCTAATCTTTTTGTATTCTATCTATTTGTTTTCTTTTTATTTATTATACAATTAACAAAAGCAAAAAAGACCTCTAACACTAGCTTGCTCTATTCTTTTTCTATTCTATCGGTTTTCTTTTAATTGATTATATAATTGAAAAAACCCTTGCTACATTTACTGCGTTAAACTAACTGAGACTTGTTATAGCACTTGAATATCATTGCTCTTTTGTTGATTTTGATTGCTTCCATTGTCTTCATTTGTAAGCGATTAACCAGATTAAACAGTATTATTGCCCCTTTGATGATGTAATTTGATAAATTACATTGTTCGTTAATGCACCTGAATTTAGTAATATCTATTACCAAGTCATTTAATATGACCAAACCAATAGTGATATAATTTTTTTTGCACATCTCCTGCATATTTCGAGCTTTGACTGTTTTAGAGATAATGAATATGTTAGTATTCTTGATTAAGAAGTAACTGGTTCATTTGTGAATATGTCCCTATTTATTCTTATACTAATGTTCTGTTTTTATGTTATGTTTAGACTAATATTCAATACACTTTGGAAAGAAGCTCCAAACTCCTCATTCTTTGAGTCCTGACTGACTCCTCAGGAGTGTATACTGCTTTATAGTTATAGCCAGAGCTTAGCATTTTCCTTTCTTCTCCAGCAACTGGTCCTTCGAGCTGGATTCAGTGTTCACTCCTGAAACCATGGAGTCTGATGAGGAGATCCTTGGGGCACCAAAATGCCACACACGTCCTTCAGCCCGACTCCAAGACTTTGAGGTTCTGTTTTTATGTTATGTTTAGACTAATATTCAATACACTTTGGAAAGAAGCTCCAAACTCCTCATTCTTTGAGTCCTGACTGACACCTCAGGAGTGTATACTGCTTTATAGTTATAGCCAGAGCTTAGCATTTTCCTTTCTTCTCCAGCAACTGGTCCTTCGAGCTGGATTCAGTGTTCATTCCTGAAACCATGGAGTCTGATGAGGAGATCCTTGGGGCACCAAAATGCCACACACGTCCTTCAGCCCGACTCCAAGACTTTGAGGTACAGTATGTAAGGGGTAGACCTTTAACTGAACAAGCTATCTCACCTTTCTGGGAGGTGCCTTCCCATATGACACCTCTTCAGTCATCATGGGACATCCCTGACTACCTTGATGATGATGCTGCTCCTCGCACAGGCCCTTGGTTAAGACCACCAAGCTTCAGTTTTACAGAGCACAGGGAAACACTCCCTCAGTCATTCACATCAGCCCAGCGGCCCAGTTACCCAGAGCCTGAACACTATAATGAGCTCCAAGCTCTTCGCAGAGAGAATGCACAGCTGCTGCAGTCACAACAAGCCTTTCGTGCTGACCTGATAAAGTTGAAAGCAGTTTGTACTGAGTTCAACTTGTTAAAGTTGCTCAAACCCTTAGAGCAGACCTCAGCACAACTAAAACCCATTACAGTCCTCCAGTGCAACCAGAACTCCAATTGCAATCTAGTCCTTCCTTCCACATAGATCAGACAAAGCAGATATTAGCTGATGATGAAGAGTGGCTTGAGCTTCCTCCTTGGCCTGAGCCCAAGCCAGAAGTGAGATGAGGTATGGAGTTATCGAAACCCAGCTCCGCTATCTACCAACCAGTGTTGGGCAAGTTACTTGAAAAATGTAGTGAGCTAAGCTAACAGTTACTCTACATTAAATGAAGCTTTACTAAACTAAAGCTACAGCCCTAGGAAATGTAGCAAGCTAAGCTACAGCAACATGGTAAAAGTAGTTTACTACATCTGGTTGGTAGAAGTGATGGGCAGTAGCATCGCTACAAGTAGTGACGCTACTAGCTTAACTACATTTCTCAGTAGCGTAATCAAATAGCTTTTCAGTCGTGAAGCTCTTTTTTTGATCAAGTACCGCAGTAGCATCAACTAAAGCTACATTATCCAAAGCATTTCTGAAGCTCAAGCTCAAATCGGAAATATAACACTTAAGTATCACTGATCCTGGACCAGTAAAAGTGAGGCCAAACCCCGTAACTCCATTGGCTCCTCAAACTGTCAGTCAAACCTCATTATTCCTCCCGCCTCTCTAATGAATGAAGTGCGGCACTCAGTTTGAAGCATCTCAGCTTGTTTGCACTCTGAAGGTAAATAAAATAACTGTTGATTGAACAAGTACAGCGTTTTCTTTACTCGAGAAAGACTATATTTATATGGCTATTTTTTTTGTATTTGAGAAGTGGAGAAGAGTGTCTTAGCACTTTCAGTTATTAAGTCACTCAAATAGCTTGTGCGAAGTGCTGAATCTTTTATAATATGATACTTTGGCCAAATAACAGAAAAAAACTGAGCGCCCACATAGCGACAGAAAGCTGTATAACCTGCAAGTTCATGAAAATGTAAATGCGATGCCTGTACTGCCTTTGATGTGGAGTTGCGTTGATGTGTGAACATTTGATTTATGCATTAGTAAATGTTGAAATTAACATTAATAAATGCGGCAGAAGTATTGTTCATTCTTAGTTCATGTTAACTACACTAGTTAACTAATGTTAACTAATGAATCTTATTGTGAAGTGTTACCATTTATATAAATGTATCTTTATACAATAAAGCCACAATACCAACTACCAACTGGAGGTTTCCAGCTGACAGCAAAAATGTATTTTGCCTATGTCACAATATGAGGTAAATGATACATGATACATGATACTGATTTTTGTTGCCAAATTGGTTTGGAACAGTTGTGAAGTTCAGAATCAGTGGGGTCTTACAAACACCTTTAGTGGAGGCCTTGTGCTTGTTAAAGTCCTTCTGTGACAGGTCACACAGTTGTTGAATAGGCATTGTGCGGCAGGCTATAATGCCTAAATGGTGACTTACAATTGGATTGAGGTTTCGGAGGAAAAGGCTCTTGAAGCTGGTGTGTCCTCCGCCATCCCAGGGCAATTGCGAGCTCCGAAGTAAGCTCGTCGAAGTCTGTGGTAGTAACCATGGAGAGTTTCATGCCGGCCCTGTTTGGTGTCTAGGGCAGTGATCAATCCGTGTTAAGACTCTGGGTCTGAGAATTCCTTTATGATGGCTTGTTTAAGCTGCTGGTGAGGCCACTCTCCGGATCAGTTCCTTTAATGTCCTCAGGATCTCTGTTGCTGAGCAAGTACTTGGATTTCAGCTCGGGCTGCTTACAGGTGACATTCATAGGCGTTGTTTCGGTTCGCCTGAATTAAACTTTTTCCTTCTGCAGCTGCAGAGGTTTTCAGGAAGCTGACTTGTGAAGGGTCAAGCAGAACGCTTTTTCTCCCCCCTTTGTATCTGCGTACAGGGGTGAGGGAGTTTGCACTGCTGGCTGTGTGACATGCAGCAGGGTGTCTTTTACTTGAGTCCATGCGCAGTCGGTAGGACTGTTTCAATTCTTTTTGAACCATGTCAAGCTCCTCTTTAATTGCGGAGTCAGGGTTTGAACCTCAGCTCTGGCTGCATGCAGATGGCCTTCTAAGTCCTTATCTCTAGTGTCTCTCTCATTAAGTTTCACATACGCTGTTTTTAACAGTGATTTTGTGTGAAACAGTTCTTTTTCCAAGTCCTGTCTGGTGGCTTTTTCAAGCTGCTCTCGGTGTCCAGCAGCTGTTAGCGCCTCCTGAAGACTGGTGATTTCCTTCTGTTGCACCATTCTGTAAGGTTCCTTGCATCTGTTCTGTGCTTTCTCTCGTTGAGCAGGTGTCAGTTCCCTGTAGAATTCTGTGACTTTCAGGTTCAGTTCATTTACCTCCTGTCTGAGGCCCGTGAGGCTGTGGGCCAAGGAGAGGATGATGCTGGCAGATCCTGGTGGTTTAGGCTGGGTGTCAGGTGTCCACTTGTGTCGCATTCTCGCTGTTCCTTTCTCTGCCATTGCAGGTCGGTGGCTGCTTTGGGCTGAAGGATGTCCATCACAGTGCTCTGCTGGGTTTCCAAGTGGTCCTGGTGAGCTGGCAGGGCTGGATGTCTGTGGAATGTCTGCGACATACTGGCACACTTGTGGGAACACCAGAGAGAGAGAGGCAGAAGGCAAATGCAAGTACGTACAAAGGTGTTAAGCTATCTGTATGGGGAACGCCTGCGTAGGCCATGTAAGGTGGGAATTGCTGATGTGGGGCAGCTAGTAAGGCAGGGTGCTACAATTTAGTGTTGGTGAATAGAACTAAGGACTTTGAGTATCTTTGTTAATGGCTGCAAGCAGCGTAGACTAATGACTGGGCTAGTACATGTCATCAAACTATTACTCAAAACATTGATGGTTCTTCTCAAATACAGGGATTAGGCTACTAATAACCTGTATAACTCATTAAGGAAACATCAGTTGCTAAATCTACTGCAATCCTATACAAAGAGGGAGGATGATGATGGTCAAATAAACTAAAATAAGGTAACGTAAAACGAAAAGGTCTTAATAGCTGTTGGAAACTAAAAGGAAAAATAGATAAATTGATTCAATTAAGTCTCAGATTTAATTAAAATCAACTTAGCTGAATTGGTACATTCAAGCTAAACAAAGGTAAATTAATAAAAATAAAATCAAAGAGAGGTAGAATAAAGTCAAAATAAAAATAACACAAGTAAAACCAAAGTATGTGGGGAGCGACCGACCTAACTGAATCCAAAGAGAAGGTGATAGCATAAACCGGAAGTGAAACCAGGAGAGAGAGTGAGAGAGAGGAGTGGTTTGAAAGTTACACTTTACACACACCTATCTAAGTATTAGTCAGATGCTAACAGCTAGCAATTGAGGTAAAGGGCTTAGCTTAAATGCCTGTGCAGCTGCTAAAGAGTTAGCATTGGCTACACGCAGTTCTTTGTTTACACAAAGGTCTGTGAAGTGGGTGCTGTTGTCAGATTAACCGGAAGAGTCTGCTCACACTTCCGGGGTCACGTGTTGCTAGGATACCAATACAAGCTCACATCACGTGCAAGTGGAGCAGAACTTTCACTGCTGTGAACATGCATGGGAAAATCATGCGGGGCATAACAGCCAGTTATGACATGTCGCATACAACTTAATTCACAAATCAAAACATCACATTCACTTCACAGGCAATGGTGAACTCATAGTTAGCTACGCTAGAATAACACCATTCATTTGACGTACATTTTTCACATGAGCGGATCAATATGAATACAATGATACGTAACACATAATAAGACCTTAAATCAGAGAAATGAGGAGCATCGCTCAGATCACCTACAACAGTGCTGAAAGTGGGGATTTCTTTGCCCAAGATCAGACCGATTTATTCTGGTACCATTTATATGGGGTTGCTAATCTGAGATTCCTTCGTCAGAAAAAGCGTACCCTCTACTAACAACAGAAATTAAAATTTCTTCGCTAAAATCAGGTTAGGCTCTTATCATACGATTTAAATAGTTTTATCTGATTTTGATCAGAAACTGGTGTGCGCATGTATAAGAAGTTACTAAACTTATGAGACAGACACATAAGATTGATTACTTGCAAACGATATTTAAAACGTTCTGTTCTTCTCCATACTATGTGAATGCTGGGATGTTTCTGGCTAGCTTGTCCAGTTCTCTGTGGGTCACATCATGCACTGCTGCAGGGATGCTTGGGAGGGACCCCCTCCTCTCTGTGGTTGTTGGAGGTATTATGGTTCTGTCTGCTGAGTTGTTAAGCAGAAAGTGCTGGCTCCTCCCTCGTAGTTTGGTGCAAGCCTGAGGAAGTTTGCACTGCTGAGTGAGGGTGAGGGAGTAGGGTGTCTCTCCCACTGTGGTTACTTTTGCAGCCTATAAGAGTACCTGAGTTCTCTTTGGACCATGTCAAGTTCGTCTTGAGTGTTGTTCAGGTGCTGGATCAGGGTCTAAATTCTGGCAACTTTGTCTAAGAGCTCAGAATGAGCTGTTTCAATATAATTTTTTTGTGGGAAAGTTTCCTTTCCAGGTCCTTTCTGGCTGCCTTTCCAGGTGCTCTCGCTGTTCAACAGCTGTCAGAGCCTTTTGAAGTCTATTGATTTCCTCCTGTAACTCCATTCTGCTGGGGTCCTTGTGGGATACTGCCGTGATCTGTTGCTTGAGATAATTTACCTCCTGTTTCAGACCCATGAGGTTGTGGGCCAGGAAGATGATGATCTTGGTGAGCTCTTTGTAGCCATAACTCTCGCTTGAGTCATGAGTCAGTAGTACTCTTCCCTTGTTGTCCAGTTTTTTTTGGCTCTGGTGCAGTAGTTGTCGGCAGCCCTGGGTAGAAGGGTGTTCCTCACAATGCCTGGCCAGTCCTTTTGGTCTGTCGTCTGGGCAGTTAGACTGAGCATCTGCAACATTTTGACAAACTCGAGTTGAGAGTAAGGGCTAGAGACTAATACAAGATTGAACAGAGTGTAGAGCTAGGTTTTGCCAGGTGTGGTTAGCTGAAGTATTAGGTTATTATCTTAGCTGTGGATGACAGAATGCTAAGATAGGTTTGGGTCAGCATATGTTTGCTGAAAAGGGCATAAACAGAGTTCTGATTGATGACTTAAGACTGTTCTTATTGTCTAATTATCACTCAGAACTTACTAATGGTTCACAACAGGCTCAATCTCTGAGGAAGTGAAGTAGAAGAGGGAGAAGGAAGATGGAGAGTGTGATGAGTGGGGGCGGGGCCGAGAGCCATGGGAACGAAGCGAGGCCGGTGGAGTAATTGATAATGAGCGACACCTTCACCACTCACCGGTCTCGAGTCTCATGGAGGAGCTCCGGAAGAATAAAGAGGAGTGACGACAGTGAAAGACGAGAGAGGACTAGGCCTGGAGTTTATTTTGCGTTTTGTGTGCGGCAGTCGTCCGCGAGGGGCTGCCGCTTTAATTTCATTTTGTGTTTGTTTATTTGATCAAAGTTTTGTTTAAATGTTTGCCGGTTCCCGCCTCCTTCTTCCCGTTTTCGGCACCAATGTAACAAACGTTTGTAGCCACGGGAAGAAGGAGGTGGGAAAAAATGGGAAAAAACACAAAATAAACTCCAGGCCTGGTCCTTTCTCGTCTTTCACTGTCGTCACTCCTCTTTATCCTTCCAGAGCTCCTCCGTGAGACTCGAGACCGGTGAGTGGTGCAGGTGTCGCTCATTATCAATTACTCCACCGGCCTCGCTCCGTTCCCACGGCTCTCGGCCCCGTCCCACTCATCACAGAGAGCATTCCTATTCAGATTATGCTTATTACTTGGTGCCCAGGACTATAGTTATGCCCTAGTATTTGTCTAGATGACTTGTGTAACAGGGTCATAAAATTAGAGCACATGTTGAAATAAAACCAAATAAAAAATAGAAGTGTCTCTGGTTCCTTTTGAGGTTCAGAGAGAACATCAAATCAAAGTGGAACAAAAGGGGGCATAACATGTAAATGGATTTAAAATTAGCTGACTGCTCTTATTAAAACAGGGTAATCAATCTAGTATTAGGAACAATCAGTAGCACTAGTGATTAACTGTAAGAATTGTGTTGGGCAACACACCATGGCTGGTCACAGCTGCTGCGTGTTCAGCTCCCATGCCGAGGCCACGTTTTAAAACGTGGTGCTTTCAGTCCTTCAAGACTTGTTGCATTAAATAAGCACTTCTGTGAGTGCTTCTCTAGTTTAACAATAAACTTCTTGCACTTGTTTAAAGAATAACAAAACAGGTTTACTGTAAGTTAAAGCCGGTTTAAGCATATATGTAGTTATGTGTGCCTCACACATGAATACTGACGTACAGTATTACACCTTTAGTTTCACTCAGCGAGTGAAACACAGTAATGACCACCAGGTTGCTAGGCTTGTATATATACAGTCAAAGTGTAGATGAATTGCATCAATCTAATTATACTGGACTATCAAGCACACACTTTTAGGTTGACAGTGTATTAAACTCATTACCTTTGTTTTATCATGCCTCGCGTCCTCCACCATTCTGTAGCAAATCAGCTCAAAGGGGAAATATGAATAATTAATCATAACTAGTTATAATTCATTATAAATAATTAGATCCACTGTAAGTATTTACTTGACCTCTCAGGGTCAACTGTCTGTCAATTCTAAGAACGTTAATTTCCTGGTTAAGGGAAATAACTTTCTTACTGTACAATACTACACAGAGCATGTAGCAGAAATCTGCATGATTAGGGACTGCGGTTATGAGCAAACAATGAACAACCTCAAGTGTGATACAAGCAAGACTTTATTAACTACATAAACACTTAAACTAGTCTAACATACACATACACACACATGCATACAGTTGGTATAGGAACAGGATTAAAGCTTAGGCAGTAAAGAGAAGAGAAATAAAATATGAAGCTATGGTATCATTGGATATTCAGCAGATCTACAGCCTGAAGGAAACATCAGTTTCTTAGTTCAAACACACCTTTGTAAAAAGGTGCAAATGATACTTAATGTATCAATTAATCAGACTAAGTTTGATACTTGCACGTCTTGTCGTCTGAGAGAGAGTCCTGATGCAATCTGAAGGCTCAAGTTGATCTTTGCTGAAGTTGGTTGTTGAAAAAGAACCAGTTTGAGTCATATGATCTTGGTGAATGGAAAGTCAAGGCCCGAGACCTGGCGCAGACTTGGGGTGTCCTTAGAGCATTTTAGCTCCCATCTCCATCTTCTCAGAATCTAACAGAACCACAGACTGAAGGCGGGTCACTGATGTGAGGCCTTTAAGGTCTGAGAAGATTCATGCCTCTCAAGATGGGCTTGTTCAATGAGAAAGGCTGAAATCCCAAGTGGGAGGTTGCAATTACTGGAGGGTTTTGTGACCCTTTGTATGAGGGCATGGTAATTTGCAAATGTAATTCGCTTGGGTGTTGATGCACAAACTAGTAAAGATTCTTAGAACACTAATATGTTGCATAGGTATCAGCATGTAATATGCACTCTCAATTAGATCATCCGAAGATGAATTCATAGAGACCAAACATGATATAGGTGAGGTTATATTAACTAGTGGTCTATCATAACATGCATAAAACAGCATACACTTCAACAGACAATATACACGAACAGTACACAATGACCTGAAGGATATGCATGTTCATTCAAAGAAAGGTTTTCCTATGAATTAATTAGAGAACAGTCCATTTCGCTGGGCATTATGTGTCTTTCTTGTGAGGAAAATGAGTGAGTTTCTCTACCCGCATTCCTTTGGGCAATAAAACCAGTGATATCAGCATTGGTTGCCATGGAATCAGAGGCCTGTTCTGCCTTTGTGTTAAGATGCATTTCGGGGGAAGGGTCCATAGGCCCTCATATGGCTTATTAACTGAGGAGTGTTACAGAGTATTTGTTAAATATAACTAACAAAATATATATTGTGTGTCTGATTGGTCCAGACGCTACAGCACTGTGTGTTTCGTTGTTTCGAAATACAACAACTTTGCGCTGTGGATCACCGGATTGGCTTTCACCGTGGACGAAGCGGAGTCCAGCCCGGGGTCGTCACGTGGTTGCCGCAAGCCCTCCGGATGCTCCTTCGTCGAATCCGCCCGCCGCCTTTGCTCACTCAAGCCCTCCGGTCGTTCCTTACTCTAGGCCACCTTGTGTGATGCTGTGTTTCATTGTGAAAGCGAAACTACTTTATTTGGCCTTCCAAAAATGGACACGACTAGAAATCAGTGGTTAAGTTGTATTTACAACACTGTTTCAGAACACTTCAACCCAAATATTCAGATGTGTGCAGCACATTCTATGGAGGACCGTTTCCTGATCCTGGTAGAGTAGACTACAATGCTGGCTGTTCTGACTCAAAGACTGTAAGTATGTTTTTTATATTTAAAGAGTTTTTATATTTAAAGCGAGTTTTTTGGGCAATGTAGAGTAGGGCTTGTTGTTTGTCATTTCTCCGATCACAAATGCAGACATGGTTTTATGTTTACGCAGTGTGATGCAATGCAACGCGTAAAAAGACAGTATAAGTCATTATAATCCATAATTATGTCCCCACTGGATGCAACGAATGCCTCGTTTATAAGGGGTCTTCATGTTTTTGAATCATCGCTCCAGCCGGACCGGGCATCATCACAGTATGGTAGGGGCGTAACATTTCCGTCACACACTTGAGGTATTCGGCCAATCATAACGCACTGGATAGCAGGCCAATCACAGCACACTTTGCTTTTCAGACCAATGAGCTTTGTAAAAATCGACACGTTTCAGAAAGCGGGGCATAGAGGAGAAACAATAATGTACAGTATGTGGAAAATAATGTGTTTTTTTAACCTTAAACCGCATAAACATATTTCATTACACCAAATACACAAAAGAATGTTCTTTTTAGCAACATCATATGACCCCTTTAATTGAGCTGTTTTAGGTAAAGCCAATTCAATACCAAAATGTTCACTCGCATTACGCAACTGATCTTTTGTGAGACCGTCAAGTTTTTCCTCCGTAGGAGCAGCTAAAAAATCCTCCAGATTATCCATTATAATTTTTTGCGAATTCTACCAAAAAAACAAGGAACTAATTATATAAAATCAAATCACCATATCTTCCTGATCTTGTGTTTGATTAACGGGATATTGGCAGAGGTTCCAAATCGTAAAGGATAATAATAATAAAAAAAAGTTTTAAGAGTTACCCCATAAAATTAAATTAACTCAACCCTAACCTCTTTGGTGCACCCACATGCAGCTCAACTGCCACCACAAGCAGTCGACCCACCAATCACAAAAAACAAACAAAAAACGTGTTAATCGCTCTATACCTAACACGGGGCTGACACGAAGCTCTAGCGGTCTAAACTGCACAACGCTAATTTCTTTCAATCAAACAAATGCAACACAATGCCATACTTACCCCGAATTAAACAATCACAGCAAACTCTAGCAAATCTATATTTGCTTACTTAATGTCTCCTCTCCAACATCAGAAAAAATGAACTTCCAAATTAACAAAACATTACCCTTCCCAAAAGTAATATAAATTTGCACGGCTCTCCTCAAAACTTTGGGATCTACCCAATCAATAATGATCCAAAATACTGGTCATTCCTTCCAGTTACTCAAGGACGAGCCCCCAAATGCTACAAACTACAGGCTCAGGGCAGCGTAACATAAATGGGGAGGCCACATGCAAAGTAAATTAACTCAAAATAAACCAAAAAAGGGAAGACAAAAGAAAACAACAAAAGATAAAATATTAAAGAAAGCTCAAAATCTGTTGCTGGAGAGAAGTCAAGCTCAAACGGGGCACACCACACTGGAGGACAGAGATCCTTTAATCCAGGGCTGTCCAAACTCGGTCCTGCAGAGTTTAGCTCCAACTTGCCTCAACACACCTGACTGGAAGTTTCTATGCCTAGTAAGAGCTTGATTAGCTGGTTCAGGTGTGTTTAATTATGGTTGGAGCTAAACTCTGTAGGACACCGGCCCTCCATGCCCGAGTTTGGACAGCCCAATCTACCTGTCACGGTCACCAGTTCTGTCAGCTAGTCTGAACTTTATTTCCCATCATCCCTCCTGCTGCTCACCTGCTCACTGTCACCATCTAATCATGATCACCAGCTGTATCTGATTCCACCACACACACAGTTTGTCTAATCTCGTCTAAAACCCTCCAGATATTTGCCTTGGATTGTTACTCACCTGAAGTCTACTAATGCCGAGTTCACACTGCACGATTTTCAAACTCGTCGGATCGCTGTTGTTTTCACACTGCGTGACTATCTAGGGTAGCATTCAGTTGCTGTTGTGTTCACATTGCACGATGGATCGGCAACAGGGGGTTTCACACTGCATGACTTCACAATAGGAAGAATCGCAGACAGCTCTGTCTGGTTCGCAGACTATGTTTCACAACAAAACACAAGTGAGAAGTGATAAGGAAATAACGCGAGAACCCGCGTGCATCAGACCGGAGTTCTCGAGCAAGACTGTAATTATTACAAAAATATATATATAGCCTGCAAATTGTCTGTGAGCTGATGTCTAGCTACAAGGAGAAAAAGAAAAACAGATTATGCAGGAGGGAGATGCAGGGAACAGGGATTGGGTGTTCTGCAAAGAGTTGGAGGTAAATAATTGTGCAGTAACTGTTATGCTGATGTTGTGGCTGGTCAAGCAAATGTTTGTGCTTGTTTCTGTATGATATAATTGTTCATATATCTATTAAAATACTGATATTCTGGTCTATAACTCCTTCCCGAACTTCCCTCTGCCCTGTATCTTGGTCTCCCATTGGCTGTAGGTCATCGCCGATGTAGTTTTCAGTTGCACACAGCGTGATTGTGAATCGCCGACAGCTCCAGATATTTAGCATGCCAAATATCTTGCAGGCGTTGGCGACGTGTTGGCGATGGTCCCCTCCCTGCTTACTGTGGTGACGAGATACATAGCAGACTGTCATCACTCAATGGCTGGATGTCTAAGTGGTGCCAGCAGAATAACATAGGCTTCATAGACAATTGGACGAGTTTTTGGGGCAGACCTGACCTGTTGAAAAGAGATGGTCTAAATCCCTCCTGGGGTGGTGCCGTTCTTCTGTCTAGAAATATGGCACATAGTCTTGGAGTTTGTACTTGACTAACTGGGGCCCAGGTCAGGAAGCAGACAGACTGGCTAAACTGACCGTCTGCTAGCCGCTTCATGTCACAGAAATCAGTTAATTCTCAGCACATAGAAACTCATTCACCTAGATATCACACTATAGAGACGGTGTCTGTTCCCCGAACTAGAAAATACAAAAAACGTAATAATCTAATTTATGTTCAACAAATAAAAAACAAATGTAATACAGATAAACAAATGATAAAGCTTGGCTTATTAAATATCAGGTCCCTTTCTACAAAAGCACTTTTTGTAAATGATATGATCACGGATCATAACCTAGAGGTGCTCTGTTTGACAGAAACCTGGCTAAAGCCTGATGATTACATTATTTTAAATGAGTCTACACCCCAAGATTACTGTTATAAACATGAGCCTTGTTCAAAAGGTAAAGGGGGAGGTGTTGCTTCAATTTATAACAATGTTTTCAGTATTTCTCAGAGGGCGGGCTTCAAGTATAACTCGTTTGAAGTAATGGTGCTTCATATAACATTATCCAGAGAAGCACATGTTAATGATGGATCCCCTGTGATGTTTGTACTGGCTACTGTATACAGGCCACCAGGGCACCATACAGACTTTATTAAAGAATGTGCTGATTTTATATCCGAGTTAGTGCTGGCTGCAGATAAAGTTTTAATTGTTGGTGATTTTAATATCCATGTTGATAATGAAAAAGATGCATTGGGATTAGCATTCATAGACATTCCGAACTCTATCCGGAGTTCTCGAGCAAGACTGTAATTATTACAAAAATATATATATAGCCTGCAAATTGTCTGTGAGCTGATGTCTAGCTACAAGGAGAAAAAGAAAAACAGATTATGCAGGAGGGAGATGCAGGGAACAGGGATTGGGTGTTCTGCAAAGAGTTGGAGGTAAATAATTGTGCAGTAACTGTTATGCTGATGTTGTGGCTGGGGAAGCAAATGTTTGTGCTTGTTTCTGTATGATATAATTGTTCATATATCTATTAAAATACTGATATTCTGGTCTATAACTCCTTCCCGAACTTCCCTCTGCCCTGTATCTTGGTCTCCCATTGGCTGTAGGTCATCGCCGATGTAGTTTTCAGTTGCACACAGCGTGATTGTGAATCGCCGACAGCTCCAGATATTTAGCATGCCAAATATCTTGCAGGCGTTGGCGACGTGTTGGCGATGGTCCCCTCCCTGCTTACTGTGGTGACGAGATACATAGCAGACTGTCATCACTCAATGGCTGGATGTCTAAGTGGTGCCAGCAGAATAACATAGGCTTCATAGACAATTGGACGAGTTTTTGGGGCAGACCTGACCTGTTGAAAAGAGATGGTCTAAATCCCTCCTGGGGTGGTGCCGTTCTTCTGTCTAGAAATATGGCACATAGTCTTGGAGTTTGTACTTGACTAACTGGGGCCCAGGTCAGGAAGCAGACAGACTGGCTAAACTGACCGTCTGCTAGCCGCTTCATGTCACAGAAATCAGTTAATTCTCAGCACATAGAAACTCATTCACCTAGATATCACACTATAGAGACGGTGTCTGTTCCCCGAACTAGAAAATACAAAAAACGTAATAATCTAATTTATGTTCAACAAATAAAAAACAAATGTAATACAGATAAACAAATGATAAAGCTTGGCTTATTAAATATCAGGTCCCTTTCTACAAAAGCACTTTTTGTAAATGATATGATCACGGATCATAACCTAGAGGTGCTCTGTTTGACAGAAACCTGGCTAAAGCCTGATGATTACATTATTTTAAATGAGTCTACACCCCAAGATTACTGTTATAAACATGAGCCACGTCCAAAAGGTAAAGGGGGAGGTGTTGCTTCAATTTATAACAATGTTTTCAGTATTTCTCAGAGGGCGGGCTTCAAGTATAACTCGTTTGAAGTAATGGTGCTTCATATAACATTATCCAGAGAAGCACATGTTAATGATGGATCCCCTGTGATGTTTGTACTGGCTACTGTATACAGGCCACCAGGGCACCATACAGACTTTATTAAAGAATGTGCTGATTTTATATCCGAGTTAGTGCTGGCTGCAGATAAAGTTTTAATTGTTGGTGATTTTAATATCCATGTTGATAATGAAAAGATGCATTGGGATCAGCATTCATAGACATTCTGAACTCTATTGGGGTTAGACAACACGTGTCAAGACCTACTCATTGTCGAAATCATACTCTAATTTAATCATAAATCTAATTTAATACTGTCACATGGAATTGATGTTGATGGTGCTGAAATTATGCAGCCAAGCGATGAGATCTCGGATCATTATTTAGTCTTGTGCAAACTTCATAAAGCTAAAACTGTAAATTCTACTCCTTGTTACAAGTATGGTAGAACCATCACTTCTACCACAAAAGCCTGCTTTGTAAGTAATCTTCCTGATTTATCCCAATTCCTTCGCATATCCAAAACCTCAGAACAACTTGATGATGTAACCGAAACTATGGACTCTCTCTTTTCTAGCATTTTAGATACAGTTGCTCCTTTACGCTTAAGGAAGATTAAGGGAAACCGTCTGACACCGTGGTACAATGAGAACACTCACACCCTAAAGAGAGCAGCCCGGAAAATGGAGCGCAGCTGGAGGAAAACAAAACTAGAGGTATTTCGTATTGCTTGGCGGGAAAGTAACCTATCCTACAGAAAAGCATTCAAAACTGCTAGATCCGATTACTTTTAGTCTCTTTTAGAAGTAAATAAACATAACCCCAAGTATTTACTGAAAATTTTCTGAGCTCTTTGCCTGTCCCATTATGGCTAGGAAGGCCATTTCTGAACTCTTGATTTGTCCTGTCGCAGTCAAGGAGACTGTCAGTGAACTTCCAGTCTGTCCTGTCACAGCCAGAAAGGCTGCCCCTAAACTCTCGTTCTGTCCTGAGCCTACCACGGAGGTCATTTATGAGCTTGTGTCTTGACTCGACCCAGGCGTAAAGGCCGTTCGGGAACTCTCAACCCTGCCTCTTGCAGCTGCTAAGGCCGTAAATGAACTTTCTGTATGTGCTGTTAACCCTGTCATTGTCAGAGAGGCCACAAGTGAACTATCTGATCGTCCAGTTCCCATTAATGAATCTGAGTGTGAAGTGTCAGCCCATTTAGCCATAATCAATTCTCTTGACATTGAATTATCTGTGGGCCCCATTTCAAGTAATTTGTCTAATGAACTTTCTGTCAGTCCCGTTTCTGTCAATGAGTCTGATTTCAAACTGTCTGTCTGTCCTAATGTTGCTAATGAATCTGTTTCTGAATTATCTGCTAGTCCCATTTCCCTCAATAAGTCTAATTTTGAACAATCTGTCTGTCTAGTTCCTACGAAGGAGTCTAATTCTGAACTGTTTGTCTGTTCAGTTTCAAACACTGAGCTTGAGTGTGAACAGCCAACACTACTGAGCATTTTTCCCTGTTTTCCTTGCCTTGTTTTGTTCCTTGCCTTGCCGTGCCTTGGTTATGTTCTTTAACTTTGGACTATTTGCCTGGTTTTGATTGTTTACTGCCTGCCCTGACCAGTGCCTGTTTTATGGATTACTCTTTTTCTCTTGACCTTGGACATTGTTGTTTGCTGGTGTCTGATCCTGCCTGTTTTGGCCATGTTCTTTTAAATAAAGTCATAGTAATAGTAGTAACAGTCCTATCAAGGCCCCCATCAGGCCAAGGGTGAAGGGGACTTTGTGAACAAAAAGTTCACAGCATAAATGTGCAGGTTTTATTAAGAATTTTAATATTTCAGATTAGTAATAGTATATTAAGCAAAAATGAATTGAATCAAAAAATAAAATGCAGTTACACTAAAATATCTTAGATGGTGTGTGACTATGTGCCATATCACAAACACAGAAGCCAAATGGCCTGGATCTATGCATGACTTAAGGATCTTCAGAGAGTCACATTTATGCACATTATTTGAACATAGTAAGATAAAGTAATAATGTCAAACTCACTGTATTATGTGCACTTATACTGGACCTAATGGAACTTCTTAGTAATAAAAAAGGAATGAGAGCTGGGCTTGGGCAGCCACACTCACCTTCTGCTCCTCTCCAGGAACTCGTTCCTGGTGAAGAAGCAGAGGATATGAGAGGAGCTGACTGTATTCTCACCTCTCACAACATGTCCACTACCATCTCAATGGCAGTGTTGAACAGTCTAGAGGGTGAGACAGGGCATCTAGAAGAATGGTTTTTTCACACTCCTTAGTGCCTGACAAAATGAGCCACAGATGCCTCTCCGTTGACACCATAGACTGGCTGATGGAGTGGTCTCAATGGTATAATGGAGTGTTACATCTCAGAACACAGTTCTGCCACTGCTTAAACTAAGTTGGGCTGTGCCACGGCTCATAATGTACAACAGATCATTATATGCAGGGCTTTGCTGTGTGGAGCAAGAGACAGATCTCTTCAACATATCTGTGTTAAATGACTCCACAAATAGTTCATCTTAACTATCAATGGGCAACATGTCCTCATCCAGATCAGCAGAAGGCATTGAGCAGGCTCCTGAATCGGACGCTAGGACCGTGGAACTAGCAGGAGAAGTGAGGGAGACTCCCTCAAGCCCCATCTCCATCTCCACCTGAGAAGTACACAGTCTCATACATGTGACATTTGCATGTCACATGTTAAGTGTTAGAATACAATTTTTTTTTTGCATACATTACAGGGTAGTTACAGTATCTGCCAGCAGAGGTTAACTGTTAAAGCAATTCTGCCTGGATCATTATATTGAGCATGCTGAGAAAACAAACAGCAATGTTGGTTAAAAATCAATAGTACGATTTTGGGGTAGGAGTCCAACAAATAGACAAGGGGAAAAACTGTCAGAAAATATTTTTTTGCAATTCTGCTGACTGAATGCAGCTCATGGTTACATTGAGAGCAAAGACAATGTGCATGAATAAAAGGAAAAGAAAAATCTGTGTTAAAAAATGGACTGGATGTTTAGGCTGTCAATGAAAGGAAATTAGTTGGGGACCTAAGAGCAAAGGCAATCAAAAATGGATTTGTGAATGGGAGTGACAGAGAAGTGAAGGGTCAAGGGTCAGGTGTGAGGTTCAGAAGTCAGACACAGTCCAGTAATATTACATATCCAAAGGGCTGACAACAGAGTCTAAAACCAAGTAGACAGTCTGGGGCCAGAGAGAAATACACTGAAGGCACAGGTCAACTGGGCAGAGATCAAGACAGAACAGGGCTTTACAAGACCTGACCTGACTAGAGTAACTTACATGAGTTGACGCAAGAAAAAAATCTGCCAACAAAACAAGGTAGACTAAATAGCAGAATGAGTTAAAGAAGAGACAGGTGCACAGCAAATGAGCAAACACACTGATGGCAAACCACAAACCACAACAAAAATGAGAGCAAAATCTATTACTGTAGCAATTTCTTCCAGGCCTGCAAATCCAAAACAAATCTATCAAACTCTTTATTGAACTACAATCCCCTTCAGTAGACTGCTACACTTTAACCACTTTAACCGCTTGATTGTTTTCTTATTTATGTTTTATTAGTTAAACCAGGTGGACATGTGAAATGTCAAAGCAAGCCATTCGTTTTTGACTTAATCATTACTTACTGGATGTGATGCCAAGATAAGCACTTTTTAGCTTGCTTTACTGAATAACTAAATTTTGTTTGATATTGTTTATGTGATGTTACATTCCTGTTGTTTCAAATAAAAAATAGACATTGGTAACAAGTGGGCTCCCACTGTACTTTCCCACAATACAAAACAAATCCTCTCCAATAACTATTCTCCTTAGTCACAATAAAGATAAAATAACAGTACTAATCTAGAAATCATAAACTGAGAGTACAAATCTGATTACACTAACAGGCCACCTGTTAGCATTTTATATATATATTTATTAATTTATTTATGCATCATTCTCAGACTATTTTTGCTTCATTGTTAAGTCTCTGTCCTGCAAGTTAGTGACATGATATAACTGCCGTCCCCTTAAACCCCTTCGCTCTTGTGGTGTAAATCATAATGTATTACTTCATCAAGAGGGCATTACCATTAAACCACATGTAAATTAGTCCCTACAATAATAGTCAAAGTTGGCCACAAGCAAGATGGTAATTGTAATGAAAAGTTCGGGGAGTCAAGTAATGGTGAGTGTGAGTAGGCTATGTGTTTTTATTGAGATTCTAGACCTTGACGCATTCAAGATTACCAGCCTAGTCCTGACCAGAGTTTCCATTGATGAAGACTAAATAGGAAGGGGGAATCACAATTTAGGGGGAAAATCTGCCTTACCAAGATACTTTGCTGCTTCCTCATAGGAAATCTTAAGCCCCCAAAACACAGTATTAACTCATGCATTTTTCATCACATGAGGTCAAAAGATTGGATTTAATTATATTAGAAATTCTACAGAAATGCCTACAATCACATCCAAGTTACTACACCTGAAGTATGAGCCGTAAGTTCACAATGACCACTGTGTCCTCCCAAATTCCACAACCAGCTAAAAGGAAAAAGGAGGATGGGGTAAGGCATGGCTGATTGACCCTAATGGAGTTTTAGCCCTTCTCTTTTACATTAAAGGGCACCTATTATGCAAAATCCACTTTTACATGGTGTTTGGACATAAATGTGTGTTGGCAGTGTGTGAACACCACCTCCCTACAATGATAAAAATCCACCAACTCCTCATCTTTTAATCCCCTTTAAACCAAATCAGTCTCACTAGGCCTGCTATTTTGATTTACATGCAGTGTGACATGTAAGACTGAACATAAGAGTCTTCATTTTTTCCCAACATCTGAGCTGCTGAGGACGCTGTGGATTACGTTCATTTTTCAAGGTAATGCGCCTCAAAATCTACCTAAATATGTGTATCACTCCAGACTCCTTTGTGAATGTCATGTCGTTATAGTGTTAGCGTTTTAACTGTATTTGTGTGTGTATATTAAGTATTTTTTAATTGAGCAGTGCTGCGCTCGTGAGATTAGTTCATGCCATTCGTAGCACGAGATTCGTTCGGCTCTGTCAATTGATCCGTGCCGATGACAGGTCAGCGCGGCGTGAGCTCTGTAACATTGTGCTGTTTCGTCCCACTTTCAGTGCATTTGGCTACCCATATAACAGCAGTTCTCTCCAGTCTCAGTTATGTTGTTTATTGCTGTAGATATGTAATGCAGTGAGCTACACCTCTTCTGGAGACAGGGTGGGAATATGCAGCTCATTTGCATTTAAAGCGATACACTCCAAAACAGCTCTTTTTTAAGACACACACCAAAAATTAAATTTTTCCAGCTGTTATAATAAATGATCTGTTGGGTATTTTGGGCTGAAACTTCACAGACACATTCTGGGGACACCCAAGACCAATATTACATCTTGTAAAAAGGGGCATAATAGATGCCCTTTAAGTATTACCTTAGCATTTTGATAAAATCAGTTTGCTCAAGCACAAACACGCAACATTGAAATGTGTAGCCAAAGTATAATTTTAATTAGTAAATAAATTAAAAAAAAGGATAAAAAAAATCGTAATTTCAGTAGATGTGTCCCAACTGGTTGATTTGGTCAGCAAATGATTTAGGCCTCTATGCTAAATGTTCTTTAGTCACTAAAATTCAGCAATTTTACCTCTTTTATTATCATGAGCAGAGCAAAGACAATGGTACCAAATATGCTACCACCATCCCAAAATGATACACCTGATGCAACAATAGGAAACTTATTATTGTTTATAATCTAAACCTGATTGAGGTCATATATATAATGTACATTGTAGCGAATCAGCTCAAGGGGAAATATGAATAATTAATCATAACTAGTTATAATTAATTATAAATATTTAGATCCGCTGTAAGTATTTACTTGTCTGTCAATTCTAAGAACGTTAATTTCCTGGTTAAGGGAAATAACTTTCTAACTGTACAATTCTACACAGAGCCTGTAGCATAAATCTGCATGATTAAGGGACTCTTTAGCCATTGCTATTGCTAGTATAACCAATAATAACCAAACACTCAACCCAACATGACAAATTGTTAACTACAAGTGTGCTATTAGACTATAATTTGACATTAAGTGGTAGTGTGACAGTTTTTAAATATTGCCATTAGCACATGTAAAAACTGTTGTAACTACCTAAACATCCAGAAAGTGTTTGGGTAAAAGATAGTGGCCAATTTTTGTTTGACTATTATTTGAACATTTCACAATATGATAAATAGGCTTCTTTTTTAATTTATATATTTAATATAATTATTATATAATTTATATAATATGTATGTATATTTGCCACATTCTATCAGAAATTATGTTTAGGATGGCAACATTTATTCACACAACCACATTCCTCACTTGAAGTGCAAGGAGATAGTCTGCGTTCTGGACAGTGTTGTTTGAAAACTAAACACTGATATGATAAGGTCTGGTAAACATAAGTAAAACTCCCTGTTCACTCTTCTCTTGAGAACAGAGCAAAGCTTGTTTCCAATGCAAGTCATGGACGAACAAAATTTCAGCAGGAAGCTTTTTTTATTTCTATTTCTTTGTAATGTATACCTTTTATTGTACTACAACCGAAATCTGCTCCAACAGCATTCTCTCTGGATCAAAAGGTATTATTATTATTATTATTATTATTGATATAAGGGTGTTTTATCACCTTTCAGATAATCACCAGATTTTAACTTACAGATATCAGAAAAACTATCATGAACACATTTTTATTATTATTATTACTACATTATTCTTAGTAGTAGTCATAGTAGTAGTATTTATTAATTACTATTATTACATGGCATTACTGAATCAAACTAAATATATTACATTACACAAACTTATATTTAAGGGTAAGATCAGGTATAAATATGTCTATAAGGTGACAATTGCTGGTCACCACTTTTTATATTGTTGGCACCCTGTTGGTTGTTGTAAGGCTGAGTATACACTGTAGATGAAATCATCATTTAATGTGCTTGTCAGGGGTTGCTATTGTGAGGAGCATGGAGCGAGGAACGAGGAGACCAGGAATACAAAACAAAGGAGTTTAATTATTTTTTTCAGGGAATCACACGTAGCACAAGGAGTTGACAAACCATTCCAGACAAGGGAGAACAGAACGGGCTAGAACTAAATAGGGCAGATAACGAGGGGCAGACAGGTGATGGGGATAACTAATAACAAGGAACAGGTGATACTAATAATGGGAAAAGGAGCTGGAAGTAACAGTACCATCAGGGAGGGGGGGGCGGGCGCCCTGGAGGCTGGTGCAGGACTGGAACAGGGCGGAGACAAGGAGAGCCTACAGGGCAGATCAGGGAGCCATGGCGGAACAGGGCGGAGACAAGGAGAGCCTACAGGGCGGATTAGGGAGCCATGGCGGATCATGGGACTCAGGAGGCCATGGCGGAGCAGGGGACTCAGGAGGCCATGGCGGATCCTCCGTGGCTGGAAGTAACAGTACCATCAGGGAGGGGGGGGCGGGCGCCCTGGAGGCTGGTGCAGGACTGGAACAGGGCGGAGACAAAGAGAGCCTCCAGGGCGGATCAGGGAGCCATGGCGGAGCAGGCAGTTCGGGTTGCCATGGCGGATCAGGGGCCTCGGGAGGCCATGGCAACCCGAGCCGGCCTCGGCAGCCTACAGGGCAGATCAGGGAGCCATGGCGGAACAGGGCGGAGACAAGGAGAGCCTACAGGGCGGATTAGGGAGCCATGGCGGATCATGGGACTCAGGAGGCCATGGCGGAGCAGGGGACTCAGGAGGCCATGGCGGATCCTCCGTGGCCTTAGCTGGCTCGACCACGGGGTTATATGCCCCCCCCCTTTTTTTCTTGGGGAAATCTATGTAGCGAATTTAGCTCACAACAGGAAATATGAATAATTAACCATAACTAATTATGATTAATTATTAATATTTTAGATCCACTGTAGATATTTAGCTGACCACTCAGGGTCAACCGTCTTGTCAATTCTAAGAACGTTGGAATCCTGGAGGAGCGGGCACTAGATGGCGCTCTAGAAAGCGCTTACGAGGAGCGGGCACTGGAGCGAGCTCTGGGGCTGGAGCCCTCCCTGGGATTGACTGGGGATCAGGGGCCCTTCCTGGGCTTGACTGGGGATCAGGAGCCCTCTGTGGGCTTGAATGGGGATCAGGAGCCCTCCGTGGGCTATACTCGGGAACAGGAGCCCTTCCTGGGCTGAACTGGTAAACAGGAACCCTCCCTGGGCGTAACGGGGAAACAGGAGCCCTCCCTTGGCTTAACTCGGGATCAAGAGCCTTCCGTGGGCTATACTCGGGAACAGGAGCCCTTCCTGGGCTGAACTGGGGATCAGGAGCCCTTCCTGGGCTATACTCGGGAACAGGAGCCCTTCCTGGGCTTAACTCGGGAACAGGGGCCCTTCCTGGGCTTAATTCGGGAACAGGAGCCCTTCCTGGGCTTAACTGGGGATCAGGGGCGCTCTAGAGATGAAGGAGGGCTAGACGGGACCAGCAGAGACTCCGGAGAGGATGGAGAGCTGGACGGAACCAGCGGAGACGAAGGAAAGCTTTCTAGAGCGGATTCTGGATCATGCGTCACATGAACGCATGAAGGGCTTGCCATATTACTGTTCATTGGGCTTGCCATATTAACGGTCGGTGAACTAGAGTAGGCCCGCGGACGGCAGCGGGCTTGCGTGAGCCGCGAACGGCGGGCTGGTTCTGGCTCGGGGCACGAGGATTCCTTCTCTCCAGCTCAGTCCCGTGGCGTATGGGAGGTCCACGGGGCGATGGTAGTTGGCCCCCGAGCCAGAACAGAGAATTAATAGTGGCGTCATCAAGGGCCGTCGCTGCGGCGAGCCTGCAGAACTCCCAGGAATACTCGACAAAGGGGAGATCTAGGCAAGCTAAGGCGGAGAACCGAGCGGCAATTTCCATAGCCCCGGGGAAAATAAAAAACTTTTCAAAAAGGCGGAAAAAACAAACGCGAGAAAGTTGCTGCTCACTTTTTGTGTGGTCTGGAATTCTGTCAGGGGTTGCTACTGTGAGGAGCGCGGAACGAGGAACGAGAAGACCAGGAGTACAAAACAAAGGAGTTTAATTATTTTTTTCAGGGAATCACATGTAGCACAAGGAGTTGACAAAAAATTCCAGACAAGGGAGAACAGAATGGGCTAGAACTAAATAGGGCAGATACCGAGGGGCAGACAGGTGATGGGGATAACTAATAACAAGGAACAGGTGATACTAATAATTGGAAAAAGAACTGGAAGGACCAAATAAGGACAACAGGAACTAAACAGGAACATACACGTGACAGTGCTAGAGTAGCTTCTCGTATTATTCATTTATTACAAGAACCCTGCTTGTAAACAACAATGTGCCTGTGTCAAAATTTTGTTCTGTCATTTATAGGATCACAGTCTCAGCTAGGGAAATCATGTAGAACATTAACATTGTAAATGCCTGTGTGGCCAGTTATCATGCCATTACAAAAAACAACATGCATATAGGAACTGATGCGTTTTCTGGGAATGAATGTGTGTGTGTGTGTGTGTGTGTGTATAGAAAGAGAGTTAGGGTTATACATTTATTTTATATATTTTTGTATTGTTTATGATATATAAAGTTTTGTTTGTTTGTTTTTCAAAAAAAAAAAAAAAAAAAACAGTTATGAGGAAACATCTCACCCCATGGTTCATAATTTTAAAAGTAAAGTATGAGAGTAAAGTATTTAGAAGCAATGCTAATAAACTCGCCCTCCTAGATATTGAATAACTGTCTGTATTTAAACAGCTGGAATGTAACAGAGAAGCTTGTTTGGGTAAGACCCATCCCAAACAGTTCTGTCAGTAAATGTTCTGTTTCAGTGCTCCCAGTCTCTAACTTTGCCTCTTCAACTAACAGGCAATCCAGGTGGGGTGGGAGCAGAAGGTGAAAAGGGAAGAATGGGGAAAACCGGCCCACCTGGCCAACGAGGTCTCTGAGACATTGTTGGTTTGTTATTTAACAAATCAGTGATAGATTAAAGGGAAGTTGGTTAAAGCATGGCTGTTTACTGTTCTTAGCCAAAAATATCCAATGAGCTCAAACAACTGCTTTAATGAATTTAAAGTGAAGTTTAAATCATTTTCCAGTGTAGTTGCTCTTTCTGTGTTAATGGAAAAATTCACATTTTTCAATTCCATTGCAATTTAAGGAAAATATTATGTCAGTCTTGTGTATCCATTTTTGGCATCATCTGCAGTAAGGTTGTGTCCAAACTAGAACTTGTGAGGACTCTAGTATCCTTGGCATGGAAGGCAAACTAGAAGGATTAGCATAGCTGCTGTTCATATTATTTCAGACCAAGATGATCAAGTGCACAGACATAGCTGTAATACTAGGTTATGAGATGTGTTACTGTATATGACATCTTGGCTAAAGAGATGTGTGTTTATTCCATATAACTGAAAGTATTTCTGAGGCCCAAACATTTTCAGGAAGGCTTTTCCAGAGTGGTAGTATAGCATGTGCTCTACTATGACCTGAATTTAGTTGTTTGGTGTATTCTAGCCCTTATTGGGCATTAGAGTATTGCTGGAAGACAGTCTTTTTCTGCTAGACCACATCTTCCCTTGGGGGAAGTCACGTCAGAGGCAGGCAGACGTGTTAACTGTGGCCAAGGGCTGCAGTGTTGCCATGTTTAAAGATGGAAGAGTAACCTGTAATGCAGCAGACAAGCCTCTTCCAGGCAAGCTGTTTATCGAATCAATACAAGAAGGCCTGGAAGTGCGATCACAGGAAGATTTGCCCTTTTTTCCACACATGAACATACTTTACTAAAAACATAAATAAAATAAAAAGTACAGAATGCCAAAAAAAGCAGAAATGCCAGGAAGGCTCTTGCCCTGTTTTTCACTCTACAGAGTGACCACAGAGGCATTAAGTTTTAAAATGGCTGTTTACGGCAAACTTTAGTTTTATTTTCAGCTGTGCATCTAAATGTAACATTTATATTTATATTTTTTAGACATTTAAATGGTTCCTCTATTCCACAAATCATTGCACACAGTAAATTATGTCTGAGGTTTTCCAGTGTAGTTTGCCTTATAATTAAAATATTTGGTAACACTTTAGTATAGGGACCAATTCTTACTATTAACTAGTTGCTTATTAGTATGCCTATTAATAACATATTGACTGTTTATTAGTAGTTATAAAGCACATATTCGGCATAATCATATTCTACATCCCTAATCCTACCCAATACCTAAACTTAACAACTGACTATTAATAAGCAGCATATATTTTAATAAATGAAGCAAACACTGCAGATGGCAAACAGCAACAGAAACACTTCTGTTCTGTAAAAAAAGAAGGGAATTGTCAGTGCCACTCAGTCAAAATGAGTAATCGCAGAAATCATATTGAATGGCACTACAGAAATGAAAGCTGTTGTATCTTATTATTACTTTGGGAAACTCAGGAATGCCTATTACCCTTTTGCAGATAGATATTTGCTTAGGAACTTTTGTCCAAGGCTGTCACAAGCAGTTTCAAAAATAACTGTCTCCAACCTTTTCACAAGCTGGAAAATGTAATTTAATAAGTTTTATATCCAAGACTACTGACACAAAATAATTTTGCCACACACGAAAATCAATGATTGAGGCTAAAAAATATTTGTGTAAAGGCCCGTTCACACCAAGAACGATAACTATAAAGATTTGCATCCACACCAGTAGACATATTGTCTGTTTATTCTAAGCACATTCTTGTCTACCGCTTTAAATTTTCGAGCTCGTTACAGCTGGATTGATTCTGATTGGCTTTCAATGTTTCTATCGTTCATCCACTGAAAAAAAAATAGTTTTAAAAAAGATTCCAAAGATATTGTTTCTCTCGACCTTTATCGTTATAGCTGTGGTGTGGACTCTGCTATTCTTTAATACTGAGAACGATTTTTGAACTATATCTTTATAGTTATTGTTCTTGGTGTGAACAGGCCTTAATAAGACTTATTTTGCTTTGATAGTGTGCTTATTTTCTGTAAAGCATTGTGAGACTGTTTTCAAGAGGCCATTTACCTGCTTCATCTTCCACAGGCCTGACTGGCGAATATGGAGAAAAAGGAGATGGGAAGAATAGGAAAGATGGGCCCTAGTGGAATGAGAGGTAAATAGACTCTAAGCAGTAACTGAATGCTCTTTGTTTATTTATGCTATTTTGACATATTCTGATGACACTACTATATCTGGGAATTGTCTACAGAAAGCCACTTTCCTTTCCACCCAGTATGTTAATTGCACGGTACAGTATACTCTAATTTATCTATGCCCTTTTTAGATTATCTATCATTTTGTTTGGAAAAGTGTACTAGTTCAGGTTCAATCATTCCTTCCAGACAGGGAATAACACACCTAAACACAATTCTATTGATTCTTTTATAATGACATACATGATATTCTGGTTAGAACTAAATATAAATATCCAAATTGTGTCAGTTATAACCACTTTAAATCAAAGTCAAGTCAAAGTCAAAGTCTGCTTTATTGTCAATTCTGCCACGTGTACAGCACATGCATACAGAGAATTGAAATTGCGTTACTCTCAGACCCTTGGTGCATACAGTTAACACTTAACACTAACAGTAGACATAATATAGATAAATACAGTTTAAATATATATAAAATACAACATATACAATATACAAATAAGGACATTATGTAAAAAAAAAAAATGAAAAAGAGAGAGAGAAAAAAAGTGGCATAAGGCACATGGCAGTTATAGTGCAAACCAGTGTTATAAACAACTGTGAAGATATAACGAGTGTAGTGCAAAAGAGCTTATCAGTCTGTTAAAGTGATAAAGAGCTCAGAGAACAGTCTTTAATTAAACTGTCAGAGAGGTAGTTTGCAGTACAATGCTGGAAGTGACTGGTGCAGGTCAGTGTGTGTGTGTGTATTTGGTAGGGGGGAGTGGAAGGGTCCTGGGGGGGGGGAGGTCCGGAGGGAGTTCAGCTTCCTGACAGCCTGATGGAGGAAGCTGTCCTTCAGTCTGCTGGTCCTGGCCTGGAGACTCCGCAGTCTCCTCCCTGATGGCAGCAGACTGAAGAAGCTGTGTGTTGGGTGGGTGGGATGGCCTGCAATGCAGAGGGCTTTGCGGGTGAGACGGGTGTTGTAAATGTCCTGGAGGGAGGGGAGAGAGGCACCAACGATCTTCTCAGCTGCTCTCACTATGTGTTGAAGTGTCTTGCGGCAGGACGCGTTGCAGGCGCCATACCACATAGTGATGCAGCTACTCAGAATGCTCTCGATGGTGCCTTTGTAGAAGGTGCACATGATGGGCGCCGGGGCTCTGGCTCTTCTTAGTTTGTGGAGGAAGTAGAGATGCTGCTGTGCTTTCCTGGCCAGTGCTGCAGTGTTGTCAGTCCAGGAGAGGTCCTCTGTGATGTGCACACCCAGGAACTTGGTGCTGCTCACTCTCTCCACAGTCGCACCGTTGATGGTCAGAGCAACATGTTGAGTGTGCACTCTCCTGTAGTCAACAACAATCTCCTTCATCTTCTCCACATTCAGACAGAGATTGTTTGGATGGAGACGACTTGTTTGGGACTGGAATGATGGTGGTAGCTTTGAAGCATGTGGGGACAACAGCCTGACTTAACGAGATGTTGAAAATGTCTGTGAAGACATCAGTGAGTTCCACTGCACAGTCTCTCAGTACACACCCAGGAATGTTGTCAGGACCCGGAGCTTTGTGTGCGTTGATCCTGCTGAGGGATCTCCTCACACCGTCCGGGGACAGCATCATCACCTGGTCGCCGGGAGGAGGTGGAGTCTTCTGTGCAGTGGTGCTGTTTTGTGCCTCAAAGCGAGCGAAGGCGTTCAGCTCGTTCAGCAGGGAGATGGTGCTGTCACAGGTCTGCGGTGGGGGCTTGTAGTCCGTATTGGTCTGGATCCCCTGCCACAGGCTCCGAGTGTCTCTGCTGTTGCTGAAATGATGGGCTATCCGCGTCTTCAGGAGTCTGTAGACCTCCCCTGTTAGCCACGGCTTCTGGTTGGCCCGGACAGTGATGGTCTTTGTGTCCGTTACATCATCAATGCACTTGGTGATGTAGGCAGTGTAGGTAGAGTCTCTGCGTACTCCTGGAGGTCTGTGGTGTTATTGTATGTGGCAGCCTGTTTAAACATATTCCAGTCAGTGGTGTTAAAACAGTCTTGAAGAGCCTCTGACGACCCTTCCGGCCACACTTGTATCTGTTTGTGAACTGGTTTGGCAACTTTCTGTATGAAACGAATGGTCTGTATGCAGGCATTAGCATGACAGTAATGTGGTCTGAGGTGCCAAGATGGGGGAGGGGGAGGGCCTTGTAAGCTCCTCTCTGGGTGGTGTAAAAAGTCTGGAGTGTTGCTTCCCCGTGTTGGAAAGTCTATGTGTTGGTGTATCTTTGGGAACACACTCTTTAGGTCTGCATGATTGAAATCACCAGCCAAGATGAGAAAAGCATCTGGGTGGGCTGTCTGCTGCTCACTGATGTGCTGGTACAGTTCATTTAGTGCCTCACTCCTGTTGTTGTTGTTGGAGCTGGGAAGGATGTATATAGCAACGAGCAGTATGGCTGTATATTTCCTCGGTAAATAGAACGGCCGGCACTTAGTAATCATAGACTCTACCAGGGGTGAGCAGTGTTTGCAGACCACAACAGCATCGCGGCACCACGCATCATTGATGTAAACACAAAGCCCGCCGCTGTGGGTCTTACCTCCCTCGACGCGAGCTCTGTCTGCTCGTTAGCATGTTAGCTGATCGAGCTGAATAGCGCAGTCCGGAACGCTGTTACTGAGCCATGTTTCCGTGAACACAAAAACACAACAGTCTCTTACAGTCCTCTGAGTTGAGCGTAGTAGTCGGATGAAGTCCAGTTTATTATCCAAAGAGCGTACGTTAGCCAGTACGATGGTGGGGATAGCTGGCTTGTGTGGGTTAGCCGCTACTCTAGCCCGGATACCTCCGCGCTTACCCCTCTTCTGCTTCCTCTCGCGCCGCATGTGGCGCCTCCGCTGTGGACGAGGTGCAGCAGTGGGGGTCGGTGATGGTGTAGGCCTCCGGAGCAGACCGAGCTCCCGCAGCTCTTCGGTGTGCGCAGAGTTTAGCTCTAAAAATGTGGTTCTACCGACATCGAGCAGAAACTCATGACTGTATGCGCGCTTAGAGACAGATAGACACGACGAATACGTACAAAAACACTGCGACTCACAAGATAAAAAAACATGAAAACACCATTCTGTCGGGAGAGAGAGAAGCCGCAGCGTGTGCACGTGCCGCCATCTTGGTCTTTAAGCCATCATCATCAAACTAAATGATAATGTGCTGCGCACTTGTTGCCTGAACGTTTTTCACAAAAACACAGGGTCCATTGATCTAATTAGGTATAATGTGGATGTCCTAATGCATAAGGTGAAGGTCTGCATGGCCTATATTAAAGGGTTAGTTCACCCAAAAATCTGTCATTAATTACTCACCCTCATGTCGTTCCAAACCCGTATGACCTTCGTTAATCTTCAGAACACAAATTAAGATATTTTTGATGCAGTCCGAGAGCTCTCTGACTCTTCATAGACAGCAACACAACTGTAAAGGCCCGGATATACTTCACATTCCGCGCTCCGTTCCGTCTCGTGCACAGCCGCGTGTGCTCCTCACAGCTTTCAAAGTATACTCAACCGCGGATGAGCGCGGACGGACGAGCTCGACACATGCGCAATACCACTTACTCTGGCCATTTCTCAATATGCGTTCTTGTCTGTACTTGTGTTCTTGTGGACTTGTGAAATCTCATCAGTCGTCGCCCAAGTACTGTTCCAATTTAAAGTTCACATCTAGCCAAGTACAGTTCAAATCCCCGGATGTGTTTTTGTCCCTTTTATCAAGGATGTATCGGGAGGTGACTTGTGGGAACTTGAGGCAGCCAGGTATCCCAGAATGCATTTCGCACCAACCAGCGAGTGTTAATGGCGGAGGAGAAAACCTGCATAATTTTCAAAATATTACTGTTATTGTGTCATGATATGCAGAGTATTTCAGGCGAGAATGTAGTTGTTTAAAACTCAAATCTGCAGTTTATTTATGAAGATAGTGCCTATTTGAAAATTTGCTTCGCCGATTTCGGAGACGTGAGCTCCAGGCGATCACCGGGCACTCAGTGCTCATGTATCCGCATAGAGCAGTCTCACCTCGGCCAGTCCTTCTGACATTTGCTGCTGGCTCTGATGTCTCTGTAGTGTTTACGTGGTAAAATTTGTTTTGGGTATATCTAACACAATACAGCACTGACTTTGTTGCATACATTTGACTGAATTGTTTGCTTTTGTCTTTATTTTCTATTACATAAGTCTCTTTATTTTCTATTGCATAAGCTACTTTATACTTATACTTTTATAATGGCTATTATTGTTTAAATTAAAACTGACATTTAACAAAAAAGGCAGAGTTGTGCTTGTCATATTTCGTTTTATTAATCATACAGTGAATATAATAAGAGTATAGGTGCACATATTAGCTACACCACATATTACAGTTTGTTTTCAATTGCTAACAAGCATTTACCAATACTTAAAGTACTTTTTCTAAACTCTTAACACAGCAACACACCTGCATCACACAATTAGCCCAATAGTTAATTTTCTGGCCAAAACCGCATTTTGTTAAATAAATACAAACTCTACATTTCAAACTGCTGAATACCTTTTTCTACATATACCAACTCTATCAAAACACAGCAAACCCGATTCAAAATCAAGTCATTCGGTCAAAACATTAGCACTAGTTTCTATCCAACAGAAACATATAGTCAATCATAGCACAGTGACTGTCAAAATACTAACAGTTGATGGCTTTACAAAAACTGCATTACTTGTAATTTTTCAGTTCTACCTGCATATAATAGACAATATAAAAATCCATAGTTTTGTTTGTAATTTAGGCTTCAGTTTACCTTCAACTGAAACCCATTTTACATTTGTAAGTGTTGAATGTGTTCATTCTGGGCAACATAATATTTAAAACTGAATGAGTCATTACTTTATAGAATGTACAATAGAAAAAAATAGGGTCCCCTATGCAGAAATTCAATTGGAACCTTGATTGAAATAGCTTTTCATGGGTGGGGTTTGGATGTGGATGGTGCTCTGATTGGCCAGCTGACCCAGTGCATTGTGATTGGCCGAACACCACAAGCGCGCGTCGGAAATGTAACGCCCCTTACCATTATCGCAAGCTTCAAGCTTTCAAAGTAAATATCAAGACAGTTAATAATGTCGTTAATTTTACTATCAGTTCAAGCCTGAAAGGGCAACAGAGTCGCATGACAGACATAGTGATGATGCAGTACACAAACCGCGGTTAAGACAGCTGACGTGCTATGATTTGTGACAGGCAGTTCACTCTCCTGTGATGTGACCCTGTTCCCCTCACACACACACACACACAACGCGTTACTCTGCGCTGCGCAAAACTCCGCATTTGAACAGTCAATAGCAAATACTTAAACTAATAACAAAACATACTTACGGTCGCTGATTCAGAAGCGCCAGATTGTCATAGAAAAGTCGGAATTTACCCTTTTTTTTATTTTTTAGAAATAGCCTTTGTGCACAGCCAGCCTTGTACTCTTCTAGGTTCAAAAAACAGGGTTTGTGCAGATATGAACAAGTTAAATTTAATACTTTAAGACCTTTTTAATACCACCTTATATGAAATTTAAGACCTAAACCTGTAATGGAAATACACATTTTATTACATACATATTGTTAATAAAGAATAACAATTTGGTCCCTCTGTAATTCTCTTTGCCACCTTGAAGAATTCTCAGTTACTTAAAGTGTCTAAAGTGTAGATAGACGGCCGGGAAGTAAGAAAACACACAGTCAAATGTATCCTCAATACTTCAATTTATTCATAGAAATACAGATATTATATAGGCATATGTCGAGGGGAGTTTCATCCTCTTAACCAATGAGGATATGAATAACATACACGTAGGATCTTTGGCCAAGAACATGTGTTTATATAAAATGGCCACATGTACAGAAAAACATGGACATATTAGGAATAGACTTTTGCGAAGAATGCTGAACTGTCTTCAGAGTTTCATCACGAACCTCATTCCTAGCTATCATGTCCTTATTTGGGACATTTGAACCAAGAGAAGCTAATGTATACATTTAAGCATGCATACTTCGCATATGAGTAAGACATATTTAAAACATAATATCAAGAGAGAGAGATGGATACAGAAGGGGGGATTCAGAGAGAATGCGTTGTATATATAGAAGAGTGAGAGAGAGAGAGGAAAAAAGGAGGGGTGAGACATATCTGGAACATTCTCTTAACAAGACAGAGAGTGTTTTCTAACACATATGTAATATTTAATGTATATAAATTAAAAAGAAAACAAAATATCATTGCTGTAATAAATTATATTTATTACTATGATATACAGTGAACTTTTCATATCAGCAGACAATGTTTCATACAAAATATCCCTGCAAAATAACTACATCACTGACATTTTTGGTGGAGTAAACGATTTATTCTGAAGCAATATTTTCATCAGTGTTCTATCAACTTTTACATACTCAAATCTGCATATTTACCTTTACAAAGGCCTATTTTTAACCTTTTTATATGTATGCATCATCTTACATGTCAAATTATTACAATTTATCAATAAATTCAATAAACACTATAGGGCTGCTGCCAGTCAGATTAAATAATTTACATTGCAAATAACAATAATTACAACTGCAATAAATAATGTTATGAGATTAATGTTTTAAATACATTTATGAGTATACAAATAAGAAATGTTGAGGGGAAAAATGCATACTTTTCAACATACTTCTCAACTAAACTACCAGTAAGTGACGGTAAGTCACTTAATAAGTGAGTCATTGAGTCATTCATTCAACTTACTGAGTGTGTTATCATGCTGGTATCTTAAGGACTTTCGTGGACAGCTGACTCCTAAAGTTTTTGATATTCTTCATATTCTGTGTGGTGGTCAGATAGAAATTAATATTTTCCAATAAGTTTAAATAAAATTTACCTTTTATGGGCATTTTACCTTTATAAAGCCATTTTTCTATAAGTGTGCATTATCTTTTGAGTCAAATTATTACATTTAATCAGTTAATTAGAATAAGACATTTGGGCTGTTACCAAGCAAATGAAATCAGTATCAACAAAATTCATCTTTGCAATCCAGACATAAGCTGCACCTGAAGTGGCATTTAGATGTATTTACACACCGATTAATGCAGGACATGAATGCCTTTAACCTGCGGTTACAAATGCATAAATAATGTTTTGATATATTAAACATTGAATACTGATATTTGAAATAATTTAAAAAATGAAAAGATACTTTAAATGTGAAATTAAAACTGCCAGTAGGTGGCAGTAAGTCACCGTTAAGTGAGTCATTGCGACTGAACCGAATCATTAGTTGATTCATTCGGGAACGAAACACCGTCATGTTGCTCAGAGACGCAAAACAGCGCTGTGGCTTTGGCTGGAATTATTTTTGTTGGCGAAATAGTGCAAAAACAGGCAATATAGTGTCTAAAACTTAAGTCTCTTAATAAAACTTCTAGTTTATTGAACTGTTGTAAAAAAAAAATCACATTTGTATATGGTAATTTTTGGAGAAAAAAAGGCACTCTTCCGTGTGAAAAGTATGGAATATATTTTATTTTACCTGGATATTTTCATTTCCTAATTAAATTTCATAATGAATTTCAGATGAAACGTAAATTTTGTGTATTGGCTGAATAACTTGGTTGATTGACTGACGGTTTCATGATCCCACCCCCCTTGCTAATGCGCCAAATGGTTTAGTCCATCGGCACGCAGTTTGTTTATGTTAGTTGAGCATCTGGTGGAGCGCTGTAGAAATGTCTTTCTCAAAGAAATCAGGCCACCAAAAAAGAAAGGAAAGACAGGAGAAGTTAAGAAAACAAAATGAGGGGAAACAATTGGTTACTGACTTATTTTCAAAGAAAGGTGAGCACAAACTAGAACACGAAATTTATAGTGCTAAACTGCTTGAATATCCCCGCGAATCCGCGATCGTTAGTGATAAAAATGAACTGAGACAACCCATTGAAAGAGCAGAACATACACTTTCAGATATCAATTTGGTTATACATGTAATCTCAGGTAAAGGCTACATAAATAAACTGTACACTAACAATGCTGTTTGCATACAACACACCATTATAATAGCGTAATTTTGAAACATGTTTAATTTTAAATTAATAGGCTATAATATCTAAAATTAGCAATAGTAGGCTAATCAGTGTCATAGGTAGCTTGTTAGCTCATCGGTAGCTACAGGTGAAACTCGAACAATTAGAATATTGTGCAAAAGTTCATTTATTTCAGTAATTCTAATATATAATATAGTTAATATATTAATATAATTAATATAATAATAACTAATATATTATATAGATTCATTACATGCAAAGTGAGATATTTCAAGCCTTTATTTGTTTTAATGTTGATGATTATTTATGGCTTACTGCTTATGAAAACCCCAAATTCAAAATTAGAATATTGTGAAAAGGTTTTCATAGCTGTAAGCCATAATCATCAAAATTACAACAAATAAAGGCTTGCAATATCTCACTTTGCATGTAATGAGTCTATGTAATATATTAGTTTCACCTTTTAAGTTGAATTACTGAAATGAACTTTTACATTATGTACACAAATGTTTACAAATGAACAACATTATATTTGTCAGATTTAGTAGAAGCAGATCACATCAGGGAGTGGAGTAGCAACAGACCCTTCATCTTCTTCCTTGGATTTGAGACAAGGTGAGCTAATATAGTTCAAAATGAAAGCAAACCATGTTTAGCCATTCTGACTGAAAGGTGTTAAGTGACACTAACATCGTAGTGTGTTTTATTATAGTAGGTTATAATTAGGATAAGAGGTTAATATAAAATGTATCCTTCATGTAGAGAAAGATAGAGAAGATGTGATTGAGGATGATGGTGGAAGTGAAGAGAGCAGGGAGCATGAGTGTTGCTCTGAGCACAGTGTGCAAATGAGAGATGGAGAGGGACTGGAAAGTAGGCAGAGCAATTCAGACCAGTTTTTGTCAGAGGATCCAGGACTATGGCCAGATAAATTAACGAATGATCAGAGAGACACCATAGTACGCAGGCTGGCAAGTAAAGGTACAGAGAAAACAAACAAAATGCCACCTAAAGATATGGAAGGGAAACCATTTCCCATTTATCTTGAATTTGTAAAGTCAGCAAACGGCCATGAAAAAATCCGAAGAGACTGGCTTATTCATAGTGAGAGTGCAGAGGCTCTATATTGCATCCCATGCCTTCTGTTCTCTCATGAGCCGACAAAGCCATCAAGAAGTGCTCTGAACAGCAAGGATGGAGTTAAATTAGCACACATTAAATGGCAAAGAATGTACAACAAATTGCCAGAACATGATAAAAACATGCCTCATAAGCAGTGCTATGTGAAATGGAAAAGCCTTCAGCACTCATTACTGGCAGCAACTGGAGTTGATGGTCACCTTCAAAGACAACTACTGGCAGAAATAGAAAAGAATAGGCTTATACTACAGAGGCTTTTGCATGTGACCCAACATTTGGCATCACGAAACCTTGCATTCAGAGGCAAAAATTCTAATTTAGATGATGTCCACAATGGGCATTTTCTTGGCACTTTAGAGTTGTTGGCACATTATGATCCCATTTTACACGAGCACCTGGAAAAAGTAAGGGAAAAGAAGAAAGAGGGGTCAAGGTTAACACACTATCTAAGTCCTGAGACGCAGAATGAATTCATTGAGCTCTGTGGCAAAAGAGTGTTGAACACTATCCTGGCGGAAAGAGAAGCTGCAATTTACTTCTCAGTGATATGTGACTCAACACCAGACATCTCTCACACTGAACAGAATGTGCTATTGTTGAGATACGTACATCAAGATGTAGAAAGTGATGTATGGAAGTTAACCGAGAGATTGTCTATTTGAAAACTTTTATAAAAAGACAGGCAGGGAAATCTCTGAAATGATTCAGGCAGTATTGCAGGACAGGGGCATACCATTAGAGGACTGTAGGGGACAGGGTTATGACAATGGTGCCAACATGTCAGGGAAAGTGAAAGGTGTGCAAGCTGAGATTTTAAAACAAAACCCACTTGCTACGTACTCCCCCTGTGCTTCCCATACCCTCAATTTGGTGGGTGTACATGCAGCTCAGTCATGCCCCGAGGCCTCAACATTGTTTGGCATTGTTAATTGCCTATACAATTTCTTTAGCGCTAGTCCAGAGCGATGGGCAATCTTGAAGGAAAAAACTGGATGCTCTCTTCATCGTCTCTCTGACACTTGATGGGTTGCCCGGATTGCTGCGGTACGAGTGGTGGCAACTCCCCTACCCTCTATTCTGGTAGCACTACAATGTGTATTAGACACATGCAGCCTTACAAATGACGCCAAGTCTGAGGCAAAAGGTCTAAAAAAATATTTCAACACATTTGATGCAGTTGTTCTACTCACTGTGTGGGTAAAGGTACTACAGTGCATGGAAAATCGTAACCAGATTCTTCAGGCAGGGGATATTTCTTTGGACATTGAGGCTGCAAACATCAAGGCACTACAAGAGGAAATGCAGGATCTTCGTTGTGAATGGGACTCCCTCCTTGCCGAGGCCTCCTTAGTAGCCCAAGCCATGGAGAATCCTGCTCAATTTCAGGGTGAAGAGAAGCGGAAAAGGAAAAGGAAATGTATACCAGATGAGAGTCAAGAAGATGAAACTAAAGAGAATGCTGCAACTGTATTCAGAAACCAGGTCTTTTTTGTTGCAATGGACAGCATAATCAGTCATTTAGGTGCAAGGTTCCAGACCACAGCCACCATATGCGAAACATTTGCACCGATTCTGAAGTTGGCAGATATGTCAGAAGAAGAGATAAAAGTAACATGCCGGGCTCTGACAAGAATATACCACAAAGACCTCACAGCTGAATTTGAGGATGAAATGCTGCACCTGAAAGCAATAAATAAGGCCACATTTCCTCATAATCAGTCCCTTCTTCAGCTCCTTAATGACATATACAAGCTGCAGCTACAGAGCATTTTTGGACAAATCTGTATTGCACTGAGGATTTTCTGCACCCTACCCGTCACTGTTGATGGTGGTGAATGGTCTTTCAGCAAATTGAAATTTGTTAAAAACTACTTGAGGTCAACAATGTGCCAGGATAGGCTCAACAGTCTTGCTCTTCTCTCCATTGAAAGCCAATTGGCAAAAAAATTGGACTTTCAAGACCTCATCAATGACTTTGCCAGCAAAAAGACACGCCAGTGGGCATTTAATGGGGAATAACTTCAGTATAAGCTATACATTTGAGGAAGCTATAGTATGTAAGCAATAGCATTTGTTTCATTTTGCCTTTTTTCTACAGATAGTGAATAACTTGGTTGATTGCACTGACTAGTGACACAGGTTTGTTTGTCTTTTATTATGAATGGAGCTTTTTGTTAATGTACAAAACTAAAACGGTATGTTTAAGATTTAATTTATGCCTTGAAGTAATGTAGCGTAATAAAAATAAATGTTCTCTCAATTAAAATTGAGACTATATACCAGACTATGATAAGAAAGTCTGAGATGATGACTTAAGCACGTATGGCATTAATATTAGGCTACCTTCAGTGGCATTTACTGAGAACACTCCCAATGTCATATAAGCTATCCGTTCCCTTTGTCTTGTTCATTCTGCAAATAAAATATGACTGAATCAGTATTAATATACACATTTTCTGCCCCAATGTCTTGAATTTGTGATCATTGTGAATGTATTTTAATAGACTGAATCATGCCATAAAAGAGCGCACTATACTTCACGTAATGTTTTTTGGGGGGGGGTTGCGTCGTGAGAATATTGAGCAAAATAGCTCACTTGTCATGGTGTTATTTAACTATATCATGTTATGAATAAACTAAACATTTCGAATTTTTACTTCAGTGTGTTTCTTCTGAGTTTATGTGTGCTGTCACGCTCATTTGTTCTGAAGTCTGGAGACAAACAGAGTGATCCTCAGCTTGTATTCTGTATTCTGCTAACTTACTGCAATTCTCTCTGATGACGCAGTAACTTACCGCGGGGAAGAAAACATCTTCAGTCTGTCCAATGATAGTATGAAGATATTTTAGCGTAATGAGACCAAAAAAATGTAAGACCCATCGAATCCGAATTTAAGACATTTTAAGACTTTTTAAGGACCCGCGGACACCCTGAAAAAACTGTCGTCCATAAAATGCTTTGCACAAATTCGAACATCTGGGTTGTGCTGTTCTGTTGTAAATAAATCTTAACCAATGATTCCTAATTGCATCTACTTCCGGAAGGCCAAATAAAGTGCCTTTGCTTTCACACTGAAACACACACCATCTCCCTGACATGGCTGCATCAACACTGTTCCTGAAACCATGCCTTCTTTCTTTGCGTGCACATTTGGGCGGCATTATGCTAATATTTCCACATAGTGACGTAGATATGTGGGGGCGTGTTAGAACGAGGCGTTTTAGGTAGGCGTGGTTGAATCTCAACTTTTATAAAGAATATCTCTTTGGATTTGAGATTTTAGTCTTTGCTACTTTACAGATCTCCTTTATGCACCAAGAGCTTGTAACACTCCAAAGAGAAAGGAAAACTTGAAATCGCATCATATGACCCTTTTAAAGAAAGAAAGTGCAATGACCACATATATCCAGCAGAGGTCCACAGGGATTTTCAGTTCAGTTTCAAGTCTATTTTTCTTCGTTTCAACTTCTCCTTACAACTTTATTATATATATTTTGTGAATATATATTTCAACATTCTAAAATACATTAAAAATCTGTATTTTTGTATTTATTTTTGTTGTCATATATTTTGAATTGTTTGCTTTTGCAAATTAGTATACATACATACATTTGCAGAAATGCTACAAGTCACCACTAAAAGACATGACTGTAATCACATACTATTTATTTCAGAAAATTATCACAAATAAACACTGCATAATCCTCCTCTTCAGATTCCTGGTAATCCTGTTCAAACTCAGTTTCATCTTCTGTGTCAGTAGTAAAGTCCTCAGGACTATCTGGTTCAGTGTTCTCCGGGCCTTCTTCACTGTCACTTCGATCCAGTATGAAATCCAGGGTCTCCTCAAAACTGCTACCTTTTGGCCATGGTGCTGCCACAGAATGAGCTCAGTGCAGGACCCAGACAGACACTTTTATACCCTAACTGTGAGATGTTTTCAAAATACTGCTGCAGCACTTTCATCAAACAGAGTGCTCAATTTATCAGAGTGCAAAAGGTTAGATGACTTTTATCTTTTTTTTTATCTGCCCTTTTCCCTCTGTGTGTGTGTGTGTGTGTGTGTGTGTGTGTGTGTGTTATGTCTACCCCTTCACACTGTTGTGCATTTATGTCTGATTTTATTTGCCAAAATCAAAAAATACCCCAGACACCTGCACACGTGTGTGTGTGTGTGTGTGTGTGTGTGTGTGTGTGTGTGTGAGAGAGAGAGTGAACATGCTTGTTCCATGTTGCCTTTGTGCTCTAGTATTAGTCCTTCATTTATGTATGGAAATTTTTCAGATTTATGACAGTTTTGTTGATTTTATTTGCCAATTTCTATAAAAATGCTCTCTGTTGCAGTCACACACGTGTGTGTGTGTATAAGATAGAAAGTTTGTTCCTCTTTGTGTTTATGGTCTAGGACTAGACCTTTATTTAAATGTAGAAATTTTCAGATTTTTACTGGATTTAATAAAAAAAATTGACAAATTAAAAATGATTTTTTTAAACATTTTCCCATTCATTTTCAATCTGACCCCAAGGACCTTTAACGGTGATTATTTTTTTAAACACCTTTAGAACAACCAAATCAAGTCCAGATTTTTGTGTGTGTTTAGATAGATTATTTAGGAAAATACACAGAATTTCATGCCCCTGAAATGAAGGGAACACGTTTAAAAAATAAAGGAAAAGTCAAATGGGGTCAGCTGGACCCCAGGGATTGATTAAGGGTTAAAGACGACAGCTATTGATATTCCTATTGATAAAAGGAATACCTTTTAATCAACTTGAAAATTTCAGAAGTGCAGAATCCGTGTCTAATGCTGCGCAGAACTCAGATCCGAGATATGAGACTGAATTCTGCAAAGATCTAAGAACAAACATGGAGTGGCTATTAACATTCGAAGACAATCCATAAAACACTCTGGGTATTGAAAAGGAAAATAAATATTTCACTGAAAAGTCATCAAGGGCATTAAATTAAAAAACACATTTGTATTAAATTAAACGTCTTTGAAAGGACACTGAACTTTCTTGTTACTCCTCAAATGAGTATGCAAATTGAAAACAAAAAAATCTGACTCATCATACGGCTTAGTTAAAGGAATAGTTCACCCAAAAATAAAAAAACTTGCTGTAAATTTACTCACCCACAGGTCATCCAAGATGTCGGTTACTATTTTTCTTCAGCAGAACAGCAAAGAAGATTTTTAGCTGAAACTGTGGCCCTTGGTGATTAATAAAAATGCAAGTCAGAGGCTGCCCATTTTTGGAGGGGGGGAAAAAAACATATCAAGGAATACAAAACTAATACCTGTTGCTCCTGACGATATATTGAGGTCTTATCAAGCAAAATTATCGGTCTGTGGAAGAAAATGAAATAAATGTTTTTAAGTCTCATTTTCTACATTAATCTTGAATTTATCTACGTAGATCCTCTCTGCAATGTAAAAACAAATGTAAGTAATGGCAGTTTTGTCACAAAACATGGCACTTGAAACAAACACAATCTAAAGCATGCTCTTAACTTACATTTCCACTGCACAGCAGTCATCAACTGGTATTCTAAAATAATAATAAAAAAAGTGTTATTCCATAAATCAAAAATCAGTGAACACTGAACAAACAAAACCAAATGCATAGAACAGTTTTTTTTGTCTTATGTAATGTAAATGGAATCATCTGGTATTTTAAAACTAAGACTGTTAACTTATATTTAAATAAGTTTTAATGTTGTATATGCTCTGCTTGAGGAGGTGGGGTGATGGGGTCTGCTAAAGACTAGGGCTGCACGATAAATCGCATGCAATATTTAACGCGCATCTTTGTTAGTAAAGCCGGTTCTTTAATCAACGGTAAATCTCCATCACGTGCGGGCTTTCACATGGAGCAGCATTAACTACACAGAGCAGTTGTTCACGGACAAGCTGTGCAAAACCACGATCATATTTTGCGCAGCTTGTCGGTGAACAACGGCTCTGTGTAGTTAATGCTGCTCCATGTGAAAGCCCGCACAATCTCAGAATGCCTGTTGTTTCTTACTAGTGTTGGGTTGTTCTTGAATGATTAGTTCATTTTGAGCGAATCTTTAATGTGACTCGGGAGGAACGAATGGCTCTCGAGTTCAAACAGATGCCATTAATACAGGTAACGAGTGGAGGACAGAGGAGCCTCTTAAAGAAGAAGTTACAGGTCTGTGAGAGCCAGAAATCTTGCTTGTTTGTAGGTGACCAAATATTTATTTTACCGAGGAATTTACCAATTAATTCTTTAAAAATCTTACAATGTGATTTTCTGGAATTTTTTTCTCATTTTGTCTCTCATAGTTGAGGTATACCTATGATGAAAATTACAGGCATCTCATCTTTTTAAGTGGGAGAACTTGCACAATTGGTGGCTGACTAAATACTTTTTTTCCCTACTGTATATGCATGCTTCGCGCTATTTCATCAGATTTTAATTCCTTCAGGAAGCGAATCATCTGTTGCCCATCGGAAAGAGATTCTTGTGTTCTAAGCCATCTATTTATATAGAGCAGTTTACTCCTCTAAGCCGGACACAATGAGTTTCCGATATGTATGGATGCATGTTACACAGACTCACGAGGAAACAGGAAGGAAGACCGCTTTGCAGCCTTTATCTATTGTTGTATCCGGGATATCTGTTTGTGAGTAAGTTGCACTCTGGGCTGCTCTCTTTCTGAGGAAGGAGATGTTCATTCAACCCCCGCTGTTCCAGTTCTGCGGTTGCCAAGGCGCCACACGGTGCTCATGTGTTTCATTGTATTTCTTATAGCAAGCTATAACAGTGAGTAGGCGGGTTTCCCCCTCTCTCTTTAAAGTTACCAGCTGCGCTGTACTAATGCAGACACGTTCATTTGATTTGGCGCTTATGCTTCCAACTCTTTGTTCGTGTACTCTTTTTAGACGCAGACTCTGAGGAGTCCTGCAGCAGAATTTGTTGTGCACGATGATTTGGCGCTTCGAGCTACCAAGCATTAGTTGCCTGACTACTTATCTCAGCTCCGTTGCTGCGTCGAGCTGAAAAAAGTGGAAGAGCTCACGTGTTTCAGAGTACTTCTTGTAGCAAGCTATAACAGTGAGCTGGCGGTTTTCCGCCTCTCTCTCTAACATTACCTGCTGCGCTGCACTGTCACGTTCATTTGATTTGGCGCTTATGCGTCCAACTCTTGTTCGTGTACTTTTTAGACGCAGACGCTGAGGAGTCCTGCAGCAGATATTTTGTCGTGCACCATGGTCTTGGCGCTTCATGCTACCGAGCGTTGGTCTGCCTGAGTAATATAATATTTCTTTCAGCTCTGCTGCTGCCTTGAGCTGAAACATTAAGTGGCAAGCTGTTTTAACATTTAATGCTATATGGCTCAGGTTGTAGAGTTGAGCAGACCGGTTTTCCTATCTCTCTCTCTCTCTCTCTCTCTCTCAACTTCTGCGCTGCACTAATGCTGGCATGTGCATTGAATTGGTGCTTACGCTTCCAGCTCTTATTTCTTGTACTGCTTTTAGGCACAGACTCTAGGAGTCCTGCAGCTGGTGTTTGACATAAATTATGGTCTTGGCGCTTCATGCTACCAAGCCTTAATCTGCCCGACTGTTAATTTTTCTTTCAGCTCTGCTGATGCTTTGAGCTGGAACAAATCAGTGGGCACTGAAGCTGTTTTACACCTAATGCTATAGTGACTCGGGCTGCAGAGTGAGCAAGGTTTTTCCTGTCTCTACTCCTGCACTGCATTAATTAAGGCACGTACATTGATTTGGCGCTTACGCTTCCAACTCTTGTTCATGTGACTGTTTTTAAGCACGGACTCCACAGCTGACATTTGCCATGCGCTATGGCGCTTTTTTTCTTTTTTTGCCGCTTCATGCTACCAAACACTAGTCTGCCCGGCTAATAATAATTATTCTTTCAGCTCCACTGCTGTTTTGAGCTGGAACAAATAGTGAACTCTGTGCTATGAGCTGGCTCTGTGGAGTTTTGCAACACACATTTGTCGTGCAACATGGTTTTGGCACTTCAGGCTACCAACACTATTTGCATAACTCTGTTCTTTTCAGCTCCGCTGTTGCATTGAGTTGGAACTGTGTATGAACGTGGGCAACCTACAAGTGTTTGCCTCTCTATCAGCTGTTCCGCTGCTTGTTGCGTTCGGACTGATTTTGACCGTTCTTCGTGCCTTAGCTTTGGAGATCGAGAGGATAGCCCTAAAGCCATTGGTACAGGGTCTATATTGACATCCAAGTCCCCACTATGTGGTTGGTGCTGGCATTCCTGATTTTAGTATCCGTTCCTGTTTCAGAGGTTTTTCCCGCAACTCAGGTGTCTCGGGACCTTATAGGGAGGATTAGGCTGTCGTATGGTTACACCATTCAGCTTCTATGGGTTGATTGGATTTGCGTCACTGTAGCGAATCTGTCTGATTGGTCCAGACGCTACATCACCTAACCTTGTGCTTGGAGTAAGCAATTTCAAGATGCTGACGCAGAAGTTCATCCTGTCTCTATCTGAACCCGAGATTGGTTTGTGACCATCGATCTAGGATGTGTACTTCTGCATCCAGATCGTCAAGAGACACAGGAGGTTCCTCAGGTTTGCTTTTGGAATAAAGCTGACCAATACTGTATTCTTTCATTACCTTGACGATTGGCTGATATTAGCTCAATCACTGTTTGGAGCAGCGTTCTTCTGGCACCCCAACGGTTCTTACCCAATTGAGTGGTTGTCACATTAGGTCAAGGACTGATAACATGGCTGTGGTCCCATACATGGATTGTCAGAGAGGATTACACTCTCACCCCCTATGCAGGTTGGTGAGATATGTTCTTCTTTGGACGCAGACCAGGTTCCTGTCGATCGGAGCAGTTCATGTCCTGGGTCACCTGAACTCAGGAGTGGACTTACTCTTGAGACGGAGTTGGAGGCTGGAGAATGGAGATTGCACCCTCAGGTGGTGAGTCTCATATGGCAGAGGTTTGGCCAAGCGGAAATGGATTTGTTTGCTAAAAAATATAACGTATGCGCATTGCCCGCTCTGGTTTCCTTGTCTCCTCTGTCGCCTCTGGGTGGGGATGCTCTAGCCCAAGAATGGCCAGGACCAGTCTTATGCCTTCCAGTCGACCCGTTTGCTTCCAAATGATTCTGTTCAGTGTAAGGTTGGTCAGAGTGAACGTCTGTTGTTGGTGGTGCCGTTTTGGCCCTCTCATATGTGGTTAAAACTCAGAATTGGTCAGTCTGTTAGCCGGCCCCCTTGGGAGGTTCCCCTCAGACACGACCTGCTGACTCGAGTTCGGGGCATGATTTGGACATCCCCATCAGGATTTTTGGAACTAATGGGTGTGACCCCGGAGCAGAGTTGAATTGTGTTCCGGTCTCTAGGCAGAGATTACAGACACTATTCTCAATTCTAGAGCTCCCTCCGCGAGACGCTGTATGCCCTTAAGTGGACAAAATCTGAGGACTGAGGATCTGCAGGCTCTGCCAGCTCCTCTTGTATGGACTTTGCCCCGAGGCTGGTTAAGTCTTACTGCTTCCTAGGCCTAGTTAAAAATCCTAAGGCTGCTTTGACTCCATTTTGCTTTCAGCAAGTGGTTGGAGGCTTTCTCCCCTGCTATGTGGGGTCAGATAGTACTATACCTCTAGCCTATGAGGCGAGTGGTTTGACTTCGCCTCTAGAGGTGCGTGCTCATTCTACGAGAGCAATGGCTTCTTCTCAGGTTCTTTTTTTAAGGGCCTTTGATGGGAGATCTCTGTGCTGTGGCAGGTTAGTCCTCTCCTAGCACCTTCATCAAGTTCTATAGTCTAGACGTGAGGATGGCTCCCGGGTCTTATCCGCTTGAGCAGACGCTTTCCTTGGTCTCCCGCTATCTAAGGTACGTCAGGCGTTATGGTATAGCGTTCCCAAAGCGATGACGTCATCGCAGCATTGAAGTTACCTATGAGAGGGAACATCTCGGTTTCGTATTGGCGCTTTTCCACTGCGTGGTACGACTCGGCTCGGTACGGCTCAGTATGGCACGGCATGGTTCGTCTCGGCACGGTTTACGTTTCCACTGCAGTTCAGTACCGCTTTAGAGTGGGCGGGATTATTCACATGTCGTTATAGTTGCGCTGCCTCTACTACCACGACTCCTAAAAAAAACTTTTTCATTCCGCATCGCCCCATCAAGCTCTCGCTGGATTCGCTCCTCTGCTATCAACGAGAGGAACGTCTGTACTTCCACAACAGACAACAAAACTTTTTGGTTGTTAAAAAAAAGGTGCGCTCGTTCAAAACAATTGCGTTTGATCCTTCACTGGCTGTGCTGATTTAAATCTAGTGGTTCTTTTGTGTTTGTGTCGCAAGTTCAGTGACGCAGGTAGTGACGATTCTCTCCGGCCAATCCGTGATCAGCAGAGTTTACACGTCATGTTTTGGTAACGGTACGGTTCACTTGGAACCCCAACCGAGGTGGTACTAAAAAAAGTACCAGGTACTGTACCCAGTGGAAAACCCCGCAAAAGTGAACCGTACCGAGCCGTACCATGCAGTGGAAAAGCCCCATATGTAACCCTAGTTCCCTGAACAGGGAACGAGATGCTGCGATGCTGGGCCATTCCGTACCTTGATAGCGCTTCCTTCATCATAGTGTAAAATCTGATGAAATAGCGCGCAGCACGCATATATGAGCATACGTGACGTATGCTTGGGGTGGTGCTAAGCCCTATTGGCCAATAAATTGGCGTGATGGTATAAGGGCTTCAGACATTCGTCACACCGGAGGTGTTCCCAAAGCGATGACGTCATCGCAGCATCTCGTTCCCTATTCGGTTACATACGTAACCGAGATGTTTTTCGAGTCACTCGTTCATCACGTGACAGCCCCATAAGCTTACCCTATGCAGTCTGAGCCGGAAAGAGAATTGATTAGTTAATCTCTCCAGTCTTTAGGTTTTTTGAGTCGATCGTTCATCACGTGACAGCCCCATAAGCTTACCCTATGCAGTCTGAGCCGGAAAGAGAATTGATTAGTTAATCTCTCCAGTCTTTAGGTTTTTTGAGTCGATCGTTCATCACGTGACAGCCCCATAAGCTTACCCTATGCAGTCTGAGCCGGAAAGAGAATTGATTAGTTAATCTCTCCAGTCTTTAGGTTTTTTGAGTCGATCGTTCATCACGTGACAGCCCCATAAGCTTACCCTGTGCAGTCTGAGCCGGAAAGAGACTTAATAATATTAAACAACTCTTTATTACCTTTGTTACAACATTCAATGTTATGGAAAATAACCATCATGACAGAAATCCACACATTTAGAAACTAAGAAGTAAAAAGCTACAATTTGAGACCAGAAATGCATCACGTAACTGTAAGAGTAAATAATAATTATAATAATGATGATGATGATAATAATAATAATAACTATGCACCCGTTTGTAAGGAAGCTTGTAAATTAACTAATTTCTCTATCCAATGCTGTCACGTCACGTGACAAAAGAACGAACGATTCGAAAGACTCGAGAGATTAACTAATCAATTCTTAATCAGAATGTGCTGCGTGGAAAAAAATCTGTCTTTATTAAAAACTGGTTTGACAAAGGTGTAATTTTTGTTTTAGATTTGTTAAAAAAGGATGATAACTTCTATTCCTATTCTGAATTTTCAGAAATCTTTGAAGTGGATACCTCACCTAGAGTGTATGAATGGGTTATTAATTCTATTTCACTTAAACTGTTACATTCGGTTAGGGATTGTTACAGATCTTCAAAATGTGAAATGCCAAAAATTTGTATTGGAGGTCTGGAGCTTTCTAATTTTAAATGTAACAATTTCTGGATTAGAAAAATCCTTATTAAGAAGTTTAGTTGTCATCCTAAAGCATTTTATAAGTGGAAAATAAATGACCCTTTTCCTTCTATTATTAAAATATGGGCCGGTATTAACAAGTTTCTCTTACCTAACAAGATGAAAGAACTTTACTATAAGATTCTTCATATGTACTATCCCTGTAATTCTTTACTCTCAAAATTTAAGTTGGACATCTCTTCACAATGCACATTCTGTAATTCTAATTTGGAAACAATATCACACTTATTTTTTGAATG
>NW_015506727.1:106533-107493 GCF_001515645.1 Sinocyclocheilus grahami
CAACTAACTTTTTAGTTTTGAGGTAATTAATGCACTATTTTTAATTTGGGAATAAGGATCAAAGGAGCTGGATGATATCTTAAAACTATTTACTCTTTTTTGGCCTATTTCATCTTCACAAATGTAAAGTTACTGATTGTATGCCCAATTTTAGGATTTTTTTATATTGATTTGAAATTATTTTCTGAATCTCTCTGCTCATCACTTAATAAGAAATCTGCTAAAACTACTGTATTGATGGAAAAAATATTGATTTTGATGTAAGGGTTACCTCCTGTGTATTCTTTGAAGTTGACATTTTATGTGTAATATTCCATTTGTTATTTATATTTATTTATGATTTATTTATTAAAAAAAAGATGTTTAACTTTTTATTTATTTGTTTTTGTTCTGTTTATATTTCATTTTTATTATTCTTTACGTATTTATTGTTTTGTATTCTGGGTGTGTGTATTTTATTGCTATGACTGTATCCCCTGTGAATGTTATATCTTCAATAAAAAAAAGAACTAATCAATTCTTTTTCCGGCTCAGTGATTTATTTATTAAAAAAAAGATGTTTAACTTTTTATTTATTTGTTTTTGTTCTGTTTATATTTCATTTTTATTATTCTTTACGTATTTATTGTTTTGTATTCTGGGTGTGTGTATTTTATTGCTATGACTGTATCCCCTGTGAATGTTATAGCTTCAATAAAAAATAAGAATAAAAAAAAAGAACTAATCAATTCTCTTTCCGGCTCAGACTGCACTGGTTAAAGCGTATGGGGCTGCACGTGATGAACGAGTGACTCGAAAAACCCGAAGACTTGAGAGATGAACTAATCACTTTTCTTTCCGGCTCAGACTACATTGGTTAAAGCGTATGGGGCTGTCACGTGATGAAGGAACGACTCAAACCCGAAGACTCGAGAGATGAACTAATCAAATCTCTTTCCGGCTCAGACTGCATTGGTTAAG
>NW_015506727.1:107887-120218 GCF_001515645.1 Sinocyclocheilus grahami
CAAAATGATGTTATGTGACAATGCTCAGCACTATAGTATCAGAGTGCTATACTTTGTAAAACACTTTTTACTAAACCAATAAAGCTACATAAATCTGAATTTGTCAGTTTTTACGTTATTTAACACTCAATTGTAAGTTTTGAAATTTTAGTACACTTACACTTACACCAGAGCCAGACAGTAGACCACCACGGCGGGGCAGAGGACCCCCACGGCGGAGCGGAGGGCAGGTGACTAGACTTGACTGAGGAAGATCAACTGTGACCTGACCTGCCTCATGACGATCAGTTGTGACTTGACTAGACTCATGAATATCAGCTGTGACTTGACCAGACTCATGAGAATAAACTGTGAATCAATTTGACTCAGTTGATCTTCCTGAGTCGAGTCTAGTCACAGTTGATCGTCCTGTGACTTGACTTGACTCATGAAGATCAGCAGATTTGACTAGACTCATGAATATCAGCTGTGACTTGACCAGACTCATGAGAATAAACTGTGAATCAATTTGACTCAGTTGATCTTCCTGAGTCGAGTCTAGTCACAGTTGATCGTCCTGTGACTTGACTTGACTCATGAAGATCAGCAGATTTGACTAGACTCATGAATATCAGCTGTGACTGGACCAGACTCATGATAATAAACTGTGACTCGATTTGACTCATGACGATCAACTGTGACTAGACTTGACTCAGGAAGATCAACTGTGACTAGACTTGACTCATGATTATGAATTGTAACTTGACTTGACTCATGACGATCAACTGTGACTTGACTAGACTCATAACTATCAGCTGTGACTTGACTAGACTCATGATCATGAACTGTGAATTGATTTGACTTGTGATGATCAATTGTAATTAGACTCGACTCAGAAAGATCAGCTGTGACTAGACTTGACTCATGATAATGAATTGTAACCTGATGTGACTCATGACAATCAACTGTGACTTGACTAGACTCATAACTATCAGCTGTGACTCGACTAGACTCATGAACATAAACTGTAACTTGATTTGCCCCATGACGATCAACTGTGACTTGACTAGACTCATAACTATCAACTGTGACTTGACTGGGCGCTGCAGTGTCCGCCATTTTGTGTGCTAAAATCTACATGGAAATGCAGTTTTTGTGCTATTCTCTGAACATAAGGACATGTTCTGTGAAGACCAGAGGTTAAGAGGTCTCTCATAAGGAAGTTCAGTCTGTTCTCTGTCGTCAAGGTGGGGGAAGTCAATCCAAAGAGCTTGTGATCGTCACTGGGTTATGTGTGATGGTCATGCTGTGCATCTCTGACCATTTAATCTTGATTACTTGCCCCCAAAATTGACAATCTCCTTGGAATTGTCAATAAGTGTTCTTTTGTTTAAATGCTGTGAGCTTCTCAAAGCTGCTAGTTGGTTCAGGCTTGTGGCGCCAGGATCTGATTTATGAACATCCTGTGTCTTGGGCCTCTGTGGAATTCGGCTCCTCGTGTTTCAACTGTTCTTTATCAAATCTTAAATTGTCTGATTCGGTCTGATACCCTACACATCCCCCCTTCGATCGGCGATGTGTTGAGCTGAAGACATCGGCGAGCGCTGGAGAAACAAAGGCAGAAGAAGCAGACAAACACAGCAAACAACAAGACACCTCCATGACAGTTACTGTACTGGTGCAGGCATCAGGTTATTTAGGTACAGGTGGTAAAGTTCAATTAGTCAAAATAGTTTAGTAAATTGAATATGTTTTAGTTCAATCTGGAAATTGTTCTAATTTAGTTCCGTACGTTGATTCGTCAATCAGATTTTGCGGATAACTTTGTTTGGTTCTTCTAGGTTGTCAATTTAAAACGTTGTAAGAAAAGGAGATGAGGACGATGAAGATGTTTATTGCAGCATATCAGTGACAAAGTACATGTAGTACCTTGGGTTCAACGGAGTCAGAATGAACCCCGAGCCTCCTACGCTCAAACATTTTATACTCTATTACGTTCATCTTCCCGCTAGACATGTAAATGAAGTTTCATCTTAAATGTAAATTGCGGATAACAATGAAAGTGATAGCTTTCCGTTCCCACATCTTTGGAAGTCTTTCAGGTGGAAACAACCAAATTTTCAGGTGATAGGATTATCTAGAATCCCTAGCAATTATATTCAAGTACCCTTTTGGTCAGCAGATGGTTCTTGATGGCCTACTGCCGCTCCCACGCTATAGGTGATGATTGACGAAGTAACGTTCAGGAGATACTATTTACATATTATTGAAAGAATTATCTCTATGATAATTAAGCTCTTTGTAGAGAAAGGAGAATAGTTTAATTGGAGTGGAAGTTTGGTCGAAGCAGACTATAATTTCTTACAACGTTTACCGTTTCTAGTAACATCATTTGCAATAAAATGAATTGACCTATCGTGCATGGAGCTCTCTGGCTTCCATTCAGTTTAGAATGACTGGCAGATATTAGGTGTGGTGAGTCAATCCTAATATCAGACCTTTGACCCTTGCAGGGTGTCTAGGTGTTTCACCTACTAAGGAAAGAGGGGAAGGAAAAGGATAGGTAAAATTGGGTTTCTTGAGAAGTGTGGCTGGTACCATGGATTTTTCCAGCGGTTTGGCTGAAAGCTGTCATGGACATGGGGGTCATGTTCTCTGTGCTCTTGACGGAGGACTCTGGTGTCGTGATGCAAGGCTTCAGTCTTTAGTGACAGAGTTCAAGAGTGTGGATGTTTTGTTACCTTTCTTTGAGGCCATCTTCTGCTTGTTGTAGGCCTTCTGTGTTAGGTCACGTAACTGTTGGATGGTCATGGAGTGCGGACAGGCCATGACGCCTAGATGGTGGCTGACTCCAGGGTGCAGATTTCTTAGAAAGAGGCTTTCGAAGTTCACATCCTCTTCAAGGTCAGGTTCGTTGTGTGCACCAAAGTAGGCTTGTCAGAGTCGGTTGTAGTAAGCTTGTGGAACCTCTTGTCGACCTTGTTTGATCTCCAAGGCAGTTAAAAGTCCATGTTCAGACTCGGGGTCTGTAAACTCTTTAATCAGGACCTCACGAAGTAGCTGGTAGCTTGACTTTGTTTGACTGGGCTGTCGATCTAGGAAGTTTCGTACCTCAGGACTTGACGTGGCTCTTAGGAGGTATAACCTGTCTCTGTCAGTCACACGAGGTCTCATTTCCAGATAAAACTCGATATCTTGCAGGTAGGCCTGGATGTCGTGGCCCTCTGCAGAGTTTGGGTTGAAACTGCTGATGTTTTTAGACAGCTTGTTGAGGTCTTTGATGGTCATCCCATGTGCAGCTCCAAGGTCTGCTTGGATGGGAGGTATTCTTTCGTTGGCAGGAAAGGCTTGTGTGGCGAAGGCAGGTGAGGTTTTGGGTTGTGGCCCTTCGCGCCTTTCGTCATATGCCGGTTCTTGGATATGGGACTCTGCTCTGCTCAGCAGTGGTGAGGCTGAGAGATGCTTCTCTTTTCTTGGCTCTTGTTTCAGCTCATAAGCATCTTTGAGTTCTTTTCTGACCATGTAGAGTGTTAGGTCACGTAACTGTTGGATGGTCATGGAGTGCGGACAGGCCATGACGCCTAGATGGTGGCTGACTCCAGGGTGCAGATTTCTTAGAAAGAGGCTTTCGAAGTTCACATCCTCTTCAAGGTCAGGTTCGTTGTGTGCACCAAAGTAGGCTTGTCAGAGTCGGTTGTAGTAAGCTTGTGGAACCTCTTGTCGACCTTGTTTGATCTCCAAGGCAGTTAAAAGTCCATGTTCAGACTCGGGGTCTGTAAACTCTTTAATCAGGACCTCACGAAGTAGCTGGTAGCTTGACTTTGTTTGACTGGGCTGTCGATCTAGGAAGTTTTGTACTTCAGGACTTGACGTACCCTCTTAGGTGGTATAACCTGTCTCTGTCAGTCACATGAGGTCTCATTTTCAGATGAAATTCGATATCTTGCAGGTAAGCCTGGATGTCATGGTCCTCTGTGGAGTTCGGGTTGAACTTGCTGATGTTTTTAGACAGCTTGTTGAGGTCTTTGATGGTCATCCCATGTGCAGCTCCAAGGTCTGCTTGGATGGGAGGTATTCTTTCGTTGGCAGGAAAGGCTTGTGTGGCGAAGGCCGGTGAGGTTTTGGGTTGTGGCCCTTCGCGCCTTTCGTCATATGCCGGTTCTTGGATATGGGACTCTGCTCTGCTCAGCAGTGGTGAGGCTGAGAGATGCTTCTCTTTTCTTGGCTCTTGTTTCAGCTCATAAGCATCTTTGAGTTCTTTTCTGACCATGTAGAGCTCATCGTTGGTATCGTCTAGTTGTTGGGTCAGATTGTCCATTTCAGTTCTGTACCTTTCAAGGAGGTCTTCCAAGGTACTGATTTCAGCATTCTTGTCTCTGCTGTCATTCTTGGCTTTCTCTAGTAGCTGTTCGGCATACTGGAGTCTGTTTACCAGGTCTTTCTGGGCAGCCTTTGCATGTTGTTGGTCGAGCTGAACTGCTGCCAGGGCTGCTTGGAGCTTCTTAACTTGTTCCGTTGTTTCCTGCTCCCTCTCGTTGGGTGCTTTGAGTTGATCTTGAACTTTCACTTCCAGCTTGTCTATGCGGCACTGAGCACTTGTCAGCTCCTCTTGAAGGTGGGGGATGTGCTTGACGCTCAGTTTCAGCTGGGTTGTGAAGGCATAGCTTAGGGAGCTGGTGATCTTGACTAGCTCCTCGTGGTTGTTGTTCTGGCTTGAATCTTTAGTCAGGAATCTTCTCAGGATTAGGATTATTATTAAAAATACTAACAGTTCAAATGTCTTGGGGGTGAGGCTGTCTGTCATGCCTCTCAGCCAAGTGTTCACATCTTCCTCATGGGCAATGGGGTCTGCAGTCTGCGATGTTGGCACGCTGGGGAGAAGAGAGACTGACACATATCTGTGTGGAGTAGAAGCCTATGTGTGGTGAGACAACTAAGTGTGGTGTCAGTGATTGTGAACCACTAGTGAAGTGTGGTGATGAGTGTTGGTCTCAGGGTGTCTAAGTAGACTAGGGATGTGCAGACTTCGTCACTCTAATGAGGAAGAGGAAAAAGAGAGAAAAGTGTGAAAACAATTAAATGAAAAGAAACAATTCCTTTTCAGTTAGAGAAATTCTTTTTTCTTTTTTTCAATTGAATGTTGTTATCAAGAAGGTAAACAATATTATAAAATCTCTGTTTTAGACAAAATAATGCAATAATAATGTTTATCTCTTTTCTTAGTCTGACAGGATTGACACCGTACACCTTACTGTTGGGCCGCTCACCAGGGAGGCTGCGAAGGCGACAGTTGTTCAACACTTATCTCTATTAAATTGATCTCAGCGTTGGATGAGATGCTAAAATTTGGATTGCGTTTCCAAATGTAGGGAGGTTAGGAAGAACGAAGGAGGGATTGATTACAATCAAATTCATAAGGATGATTCATCTTCTTCGACAAGATTGTGTATTTCATTCACATAGAATTGATTGATGGTTCTTACAGGTCCCTACACATGTGAAGAGTAAAGAGGAAAGAAAGCAGGAGATAACAGGTGAGAAGGGACGGAGACAGTAAATTGAGTGGATTGGGTCCACTAGCAGGCTCTGTTGCTGTTATGCCCAACTACGAGTAGAGCGTTGTTTTTAGTTGCTGCACAACTAATCAAACAAAAATAAAATTTGAATGAAAGAGAGTTATCTTTCTAATTTCTTTGAACTCGTAGTGAGGGATAACAATATCTCCTATTAGGGGCTCAGGTATGTCGTTCCCAAGCTAGGATATACAGAGGAAAGAGAATGGTGAGCAAAGTAAAATTAAAAAGGTAGTAAATGGGCAAAATAAGTAAAAATGAAATTAAATAAAGAAGGAAATCAATAAATAAAACAATAATGGCTAAGTGTATAACCAAACAGGAAGAAAAGGGGTAAAACGCAATAAAATGATGAGTAAGTATAAGTCTGAATATAATTTATTGATAGGGGTAATAAAATCAATTAGGTAGAATAAGTTTACTTAAACTTTAAAAGTTCAAGGCTTATTCATACCTAAGATGATTAGGCATAAGGGGGAATACTAGAAATAATGATCATATGAAATGATCTGAGGGGGAAATTTGAATGATTCCAAATAAATGTAATGTTTTAATTAAATTTGAATTTGGCACAATTAATAATTGTGAGTCAGTATTTCCCTTTCTAGTAAAATAAGATAAAGTGGTAAGAAGTGAGAAAAGGGAGGAATAAGAGCGAGAAAGATACCAACAGGTGTATTAGTTGAGATATTTAAAGGGTTAAATCACAGTTGCCCAAACAGACACTGCGTTCAACCACTGGATGTTAATGCTAACTGCTAACCTTTGAGGCTAATGGCTTTAGCATAGACTTCAATGTAAACAACTGTTTAGTTAGCTTAGCCACACCATGGAGTTTGTTTACAATGGTGTCGGTGTGCTGCGCGTGCGCATTTCAGATTTGCTTCGGAAGTAGGTTACTATGGCAACCAAAACAAGCTCTAGTGGCTAGCATGTGAATAGTTGCATTGCAAGTACAGTTAAGCATATTACATGAAATGTCGGGCGTTCAACCACTGGATGTTAATGCTAACTGCTAACCTTTGAGGCTAATGGCTTTAGCATAGACTTCAATGTAAACAACTGTTTAGTTAGCTTAGCCACACCATGGAGTTTGTTTACAATGGTGTCGGTGTGCTGCGCGTGCGCATTTCAGATTTGCTTCGGAAGTAGGTTACTATGGCAACCAAAACAAGCTCTAGTGGCTAGCATGTGAATAGTTGCATTGCAAGTACAGTTAAGCATGTTACATGAAATGTTGGTGCATTTCAACACTGTACAAATAACAACACCGCTTTTGGTTGGTTTTGCGATGTGGCGCTTAAACTCTGTTCGTTCTGAGTTAAATTTAACTTTATTCAAATAGCAGCTTCGCGCTGCAGTTAAGAGAAACAGTGATAATGATCTCAGCAGATCTTTAAATCTCCGTGCCAGTTTATCTGGACACGTAAATACAACAGCTTTTCTTCGCTGTTGATACAAAGTTAATATTTACTTGATCAAGCTTTTAAAACACTCCCCATATAGCAAGAACGTTTGGGCCAAATGTGGCTGATAGCTGTCACATTTGGCCTAGGTATGGCATGGCTGAGCACATATGGGCCAAACTTTAACCGTATATGTTTTGCCATGGATTTAGAATGGGAGGGAATTTTCTTTTGGATGACAATTTTTTTGAGGTATATGGTCCAGATGATAGCAGACAAATGAGTGCCATATGTGGCTTGGCTATGGCACACCATGGAATATGTTAATTTATGGTTAACATTTGGCTTTTATTTGGAAAAACACATATAAACTGCTGGCAGGTTAGTGGCAGTCCACATCTCAGCCCATTCAACAATGCTATTGGTTGCTTTGTGTCTTCCCTTATTCCTATTGGTGGATTACTGAAATTTTGAAAATATATCCGTTATTTCCCCCTCCGCTTCCTCTTTTAATCGCCTTTAAAAAAGATGATGATGAAAAAGCTCCCCATTTACAACAACAGCCTTTGCTCAGACACATTCTTATGCAGGTAAGCGCAGTTTTGGTGTTTTAAATGTTTTCTAGGGGTGTAATGGTACACTTATTCGTACCGAAAATTGTACCGAACAAATAGTGTAATTTTAACCTTGCACTGCATGTGCGAAACTTAATCCGTTTCAATTCATAGCCGTGAATAAATCTTCACTATACATTACATTCTGTAATCGTAAGGTTTGTGTTTTGTTCTTTTCGATAAGAAACAAAGTCTCATCTTTAATATTATGTATATTTTATCAGGAAATTAAATCCATATGCCGTTTTGATGCTCTTTGATGTGGCGTGACAGACCGCTGCAAGCGGAAGCGCGGAGAGCGACACAGTCAGCAAATTTCCTTTGGCGCGGATCTGGATTATATCAACAGCTAAAGTGTTTCCCAGATTAGTTTGTGTTTGCTGGCCCAAAACTGGTCCAGATCTTTTTAGCCAGAACTGAACCAAAACAGTGCCATAACCCAACCCAGAGTGAGACAAATATCATCATCCCTTGCCTTTAAAACTCTTTTCTACTAGTTACAACCGGTTATAACGCAAAATAAACACGCTCGTGTCATGTAATCTCAGTCAGTTTTGCAACCGTGGAAAAAGGTCAATAAAACAACATTACCTTTACCGCAGGCAAGTCATTCAGTGTTCACAGCTTGTTTCTAGAAAATTGCAATGTGCAAATGTGCAGTTTATTATGTTTGCATACTATCATACATCATACTACATAATTTATTTAATTTAATAGATTGGGCTCTGTTGTTAAATGCAGCATTTAATATTTTAGTAATGTGCTCTAATAGGGCTCCATATTGTACAGCATTAGCTAAGATAGATTTTTAATCCTTAAGAAAATTGTAATTATAATTGAGTTTATTTAAAGGCAGAGCCATAAATTGTTCAGTAAACCACTGTTTATTTTATTTTTTAAAAAGCAATTGTATGTTTTCTCCCCCTGCTGTACCAAAAATGTATGAAACTGTGACTTCAAAACTGAGGTACAATTACACTAATGTTTTCATTAATATTATGTATATTATTAAGTATTACAGGTGCATCTCAATAAATTGGAATGTCATGGAAAAGTTCATTTATTTCAGTAATTCAACTCAAATTGTGAAACTCATGTATTAAATAAATTCAATGCACACAGAATGAAGTAGTTTAAGTCTTTGGTTATTTTAATTGTGATGATTTTGGCTCACATTTAACAAGAACCCACCAATTCACTATCTCAACAAATTAGAAGACCAATAAAAAACATTTTTAGTGAATGGTTGGCCTTCTGGAAAGTATGTTCATTTACTGTACATGTACTCAATACTTGGTAGGGGCTCCTTTTGCTTTAATTACTGCCTCAATTCGGCATGGCATGGAGATGAACAGTTTGTGGCACTGCTGAGGAAGTATGAAAGCCCAGGTTTCTTTGACAGTGGCCTTCAGCTCATCTGCATTTTTTGGTCTCTTGTTTCTCATTTTCCTCTTGACAATACCCCATAGATTCTCTATGGGGTTCAGGTCTGGTGAGTTTGCTGGCCAGTCAAGCACACCAACACCATGGTCATTTAACCAACTTTTGTTGCTTTTGGCAGTGTGGGCAGGTGCCAAATCCTTCTGGAGAATTAAATCAGCATCTTCAAAAAGCTGGTCAGCGGAAGGAAGCATGAAGTGCTCCAAAATTTCTTGGTAAACGGGTGTAGTGACTTTGGTTTTCAAAAAACACAATGGACCAACACCAGCAGATGACATTGCACCCCAAATCACCACAGACTGTGGAAACTTAACACTGGACCTCAAGCAACTTGGGCTATGAGCCTCTCCCCCCTTCCTCCAGGCTCTAGGACCTTGGTTTCCAAATGAAAGACAAAACTTTTTTTTTAAAAAGGCACTCATGTCTTGGGTGATAGAAAAGAATGTGTGCAGCGCTGATTTACACTCATTTATGTGCTTGTCTTGAATTAACATCTAATGTGTGATACTAATTATGATATACTAATGTTATTTTTTCTCTTCTTTTTCCTGACAGACTGTGAGTGAGAAAGACTGGCGAGACTTACTGTTGTAAAGTTTTTGTGTCCCTGAGCTGCACCCTCAAAGCAGTGCCACACCCCCCTTAGCCTGTTCAGTTCCCTGTTAGCCCAAGCTCCACCCACCCAATCTCAAGCCAATTAGAGCCATCTCACAGACTTTATTAGCTGCACCTGTGTCCACAGTCTACGCTTTGTTGCATGTGGTTGTACTGTGCAGAGGACTGAGTTTTACTCCTTTCATTCCGTCTTTCCTGCGTGTGCGTAATTGACATTGTAAGTACCTTCGTTTGACGCTTATATATTATTTTGTATGATTTAAGTTTGGCCTAAATGTGTTTGTTCATGCTTGTTCTAGTTCCTGTTTAGGCATGTGCTTTAGGTATTTAATGTGCAGTTGATGGAACGTTGTGGTTGCCTTGTACCTTATTTAGCACTATTAATGGTAAACTAAAACTCTGTATATTTGTTCCCCTTGATAGAAACCACACGCACACACGCACATCTACATGTACCAAAATTCCTTGGATGTACAATAAACTTTCATATACCTGGTTTGACTGGACTGGACCTGTTCTTACCGACAGCCCCACTGGCTTCAAGCTAGCTACCCAAACTGCTGCCAGTTCTCCTTAGAGATCCTCCGTTTCACTTACTAAAATTATAAATTTTTGTACATTTATTCACTCATCTGACATTTGCAAAATAGCACACTTCTGTTATGTTCTGTATTGTAATTCTGTTATTAAAATGATACAATAAACATTTTAAAAATTAGTGTGAATCCATTTTTGTGTTTAAGATTTGCTGTGTAATGGGTATTAAAAAAAATAAAAATAAATGGGTGTGGTGTAAATATGGTTAAATAATGGCATTTGGTTTATCAGCCACATGTGGGCCACATAAGGGCCATCAGCCCTTTACAGAACTCAGCCATATAAGAATACCATATAAGGTCCATATATCAGCCACATCTGTTTTTATTATTTGGCTCGCTCACTCACTCACTCGGTTGGGTTATGGCACTGTTTAGGTTCAGTTCTGGCTAAAAAGATGTGGACCAGTTTTGGGCCGAAGAACACATACTAATCTGGGCCACACTTTAGCTGTTGATATGGGCCAGATCCACGCCAAAGGAAATTTGCTGACTGGGTCCCTTCACACTCGGACACCCGCAGTGTTACATGTATCTTAAAATGACTTAGTGAACAACAGACACAAACAGGCAAGCATTATTCTCTAATGTTTAACCCAGGGAGTCGAACAGCATTTGATTGGGCAATGGAACACGCACTGGCAAATCAAACTATGAATAATAAGGTTTTGATAAATAGATTGAGGAACACGCTCAAACTACTCTCCATCACCGATTTATTTCCCTTTTAACTACAGCAGTTTTGCTCCGTTCAGCTAACGGTGACTGAGATTCAGGGAGAATAGCTATTGAAAGGCATTGGAACACGCAATGAAATCAATTCAGCTATAAACAAGGCATTACAAAAATTAGGAACACGCTCAATTTCTACCTTATTGTACGATCTCCGATGTTAACTTTAAGTTCACTTACTGCAGTTTAACAATGGAGAGGCGGACTTGAGTTACAGCATTCTCTGCATTCATTCAGTTCATTCATTCAAGCGGTCACGCGCCGATTACGTCACACACACAGTCTCGACTCAGAAGCTTCTAATCTTTCATCCGCAGCAATGGAAAAGATTAAATAACTTGGTTTATGCTCACAATTTAGATTGAACCGCCCTGGATTCTCCACCAATATAGGGAAGGGAAACAGGTCAATTTAGCTCAAAGGGAATCATTTAAGATTTTAAAGGGAATTTGGACAGAATCACTGTTTTACGGCTGATCACTGAGACGGCCAGCGATTCATTGAACGGGCCGTATAACATCAACTCTGCAATGGATATTAATATCCAAAATATAGTGAAAACGCTATTAATTAGCACAGTAGATCAAGATCGGCAGTTTAAGACATTAACTTGCAAGCACAAAACACCAGATACTTCTCTTTTCAATATAAATAAGGCTTTATTGGATAAATCTAAGATATGTAAACTAATCTAACACATGAACACACACATTCACACATGTTGCAGAAAGCGAGAAAGTAAGGAAAGAATGAGTTTAAGAAAATGATTTACAGCAATATGTGAAAATGCATAGACATGAACAACCATCAATCACTTAATTAACCCTCTCATTGAGTTCCTCAATGAGGTTAAAATTATATTAAGTGTACCAGTTCAGCTAGAATCTGGAGGTACTTGCTTGCCTGTGAAAGGGGTTCCCTTCCTTGTCTGGTTGCCAAAAGGGGTTTCCCGAGGTTGCTGATTGGCTGGAAGTTCAGTCCTGGGAAGCCAGTGGTTGGCTGTTGGCTGACGACGCGGAGTTGTGGTCTGGTTAAAGTTTTAGACGGCACTCAAGGTCGGACTCGGAGACGCGGCATTAGGCAAAACTTAACTCAGAACACGAAACTCTCAACGGAAAATAAAAGAAACTAAAGTAAAGAAATAGAAAGTTTGACAAGACTTGTTTGACGTGTAAGCCAGCTCCTAGCTCAAACTAACTAACTAGCTCAAAAGGCGACGACTAAAAAGCAAAGCTCAAAGCTATGACTAAAAAGCCAAATGGCTAAAAAAAGCGCATAACTAAAAAGCCGCATACTAAACAGCAATGATTTGATGGTGTCCTGAGCAGAGGCGGACAAAGTACTCAACTCCATTACTTGAGTGAAAGTACAGATAC
>NW_015506727.1:120228-120732 GCF_001515645.1 Sinocyclocheilus grahami
GTATTTAAACTGGGCTCTTGGACACATCCCAAATGGTGCTTTGACCAATTAGATATCGTCTTTGCTGGGGTGTTGTATTAATTCTCCTCCTCATACATAAATCAACGTGTCATCTCATCAGGCACATGGTCTGAGTTTTCCCGCTCTTGCAGAGTATAATTTTGGACATGATTTCTATAACAAGAATATGATACATTTGACAAAGTTTGGATTGGAAGAAACATTTCAAGCTAGAATTTTCACACACACGCACACACACATACTAAACATGAATATGAACCCTTAAGCTATTCAATAGTTATCAAAAAGACATACACGATTAAAACCTGATAGTCACACATGTGGGTTACATACATAATATGGAGGTATGCATAGAAATGATTAGTTGCTCACAAGTCCTTTTATTGTCATTTAGATGCATATTTACATGGAAATGCAGTTTCTGTGCCATTCTCTGAACATAAGGACATGTTCTGTGAAGACCAGAGGTTAAGAGGTCTCTCA
>NW_015506727.1:120871-127030 GCF_001515645.1 Sinocyclocheilus grahami
AATTGACAATCTCCTTGGAATTGTCAATAAGTGTTCTTTTGTTTAAATGCTGTGAGCTACTCAAAGCTGCTAGTTGGTTCAGGCTTGTGGCGCCAGGATCTGATTTACGAACATCCTGTGTCTTGGGCCTCTGTGGAATTCAGCTCCTCGTGTTTCAACTGTTCTTTATCAAATCTTAAATTGTCTGATTCGGTCTGTTACCCTACACATCGTTAGCCAACTATGGTCGCAAGTTCCGTCGTTACCAACATAATTCAATGATTCAGTGTTTCCCGAAACCATAGTTCAAACGAACATTCGCAAACTGCATCATAAACTTGTGTCGTTTGAACGACAGCTCTTCACCTGTGGTCAGAGGCATAGGTCGTTGTTAGTTTGGGGTGTGTTCTATTCAGAGTTATCGACCCTATGCCCTATTCCTTTCGAAGATTTCACCATCCACTTTGAGTGATTTGGAAGAGTTAAAGTTGTGGTGCTTAGGTCTTACCTAATTCACCTTTAAATATTTTTTTATTACAAATTCAGTTTGAAACTATATAGCAGCGTGGCCCTCGAAATTATTCTCTCTTCGAAGTGCCCTCTGAAAGCATTAATCATGCCGATTGGAATGCAGCCTTCGTTTCGTTTGTGCGAAGAAAAGGTGAGTGTCAAGTAAATATCTTTGTTAAAACATTCATAAAGACAAATTTCTCATACAACAATATCGGTAAAACAGTATGTTAAAGGTTTTCACTTATATTAAGCGTTAACACTCAAATCACAGTTTTTATAGTAAATGAATGTACCCAAATAAATTAACAAAAATGTATAAATAAGTGAGTGATTTTGTTGTTTTTACAGAATTAGAATATGCTCTACAAATATATATATATGTGTGTGTGTGTGTGTGTGTGTGTGTGTATATACATACATATATATACAGTATATACACTGTTTGCTAAATTATTTTTAATTTTTGTAAGTGTTCATTTAGGTCTGCGGGGCATAATGGCAAATAAACAGAATTTTTAACAGAAGTTATGTCAGATTAAACAAATGGTTTAAACTGCAATGGAGGCTGGATCCTCCACAGATGTCAGGAGGTAAGGGCGAAGAGGATATCCACTGTCTCCCAGCAGCCAGCTATCACCAAAGCCACCCTCTTTAGCCACCTGGCAAACTGCAGAATTGGCCCACACAAAAGAGTCATGTGTGCTTCCAGGCCATTTTGCCACAATGTCAGTGAACATCCCCTGGTGCTGGATAGCCATTCTTGCAAATGTACAAGGGCTCATTTACCACAGGGCTTGCCACTGGGATAAGGTTGCCATCGATGATGCCAATCACTCTGGGGATGTTGTCAATACTATAGAACTGTTGATTGGCCTGCTGGATTTCTTCAGGAGTTTGGGGGGAAATCAGGATGTTCTTCATAAACTGTAACAGCAAAGGTGTTACTGCTGTCACAGTTTTGCTGACTGTAGATTTGCTGAGCCCCAGGCCATCACCCACCATGTCTATAAAACTTCCAACAGCATAACAATGCAGTGTAGCTAACAACTGCACCGCTGAACTTAAGGCGTTGCTTCTTCTTGTTGCCCTCTGAAGATGTGGTTTCACAACCTGTAGTAGTTCAAGGATCTTGGCCCTTGGAAGCCGGAATTTTCTTAAAGGGGTCATATGATGTGTTTTCAAGTTTTCCTTCCTCTTTGGAGTTTTACAAGCTGATTGTGCATAGATAAGATCCCTGAAGTTGCAAAGACTAAAGTCTCAAAACCAAAGAGATATTCTTTATCAAAGTTAAGACTCTGCCACGCCCCCTAAAACGGCTCGTTCTAACACGCCCCCACATATCTACCTCACTATGTGGAAATATTAGCATAATGCCGCCCAAATGTGCACGCAAAGAAAGAAGGCGTGGTTTCAGTAACCGCAGTTAGTGTTGATGCAGCCATGTCAGGGAGACGCTGTGTGTTTCTAGGCGAAAGCAAAATCACTTTATTTGGCCTTCCGAAAGTAGATGCATTTAGGAATCTTTAAGATTACTTACAACAGAACAGCAATACATTTTATGGACGACCGTTTCGTGAACCTAGGAGAAGAGGTCATTCTGACTTTGCTATGACAATCTGGCGCTTCTGAATCAGCTACTGTTTTGTTATTAGTTTAAATATTTACTATTGACTGTTCAAATGCGGAGTTTTGCGCATCGTGTGTGTGTGCGAGAGAGCGAAAGAGCGAAAGAGAGAGAGAGAGCGCGCGAGAGAGCGAGAGAGAGAGAGAGAGAGAGAGAGGGGGTCACATCACAGTGGAGTAGTGGATCTTAACCGTGGCTTGTGTACTGCAAACACATACCAGCTTCATCACTGTGTCGGTCACGCGACTCTGTTCCCCTTTCAGGCTCTGTCTTTACATTTATTTTGAAAGATGAAGCTCGCGATTATAGTAAGGGGCGTTACATTTCCGACGAGTGCTTGCGGTGTTCGGCCAATCACAATGCACAGGGTCAGCTGGCAAATCAGAGCAGACTGCGCTTGTCCTATGCAGGCATTTATATACACTGCCTGACTTCTGCGTCGCCTTCTGTGTCAGAGGACGTTACTCAGCACATGAGGAGGCCTCAGATGAAGGTGAATCAGGGGAAGAGAGCAATAGACAAGGACCCTTTGGTGATTTTGAAGGCCCAGGCTGGAGAAGGCCTGATGTTGAAGGGCCAGACTGGAGAGGGCCTGATGTTGGAGGACTGAACTTTGAAGGCAAAGGCCTGGTTGATGCACATGCATCTATACCTCCAAGGATCCCTTCCAATGGTTCAGGCCCCAGGATGGCCAAAACTTTCTCTTCCTCTGTAGTGAGAGGAGGAACTGAATTGATACCCCCACCAGTCTTGTTTGCTTCCCTTTTACATGCCGCAGCCCTCTGTTTTGTCACACTTATGACGTCCCTCCACTTATTCCTGGCTTCTTCTGGGCTGTTTGTCAGCATTTGTAATGCTGTTTTTCAGCTTTGAAAATAGCTGGATTTTTATTATTTTCCACCTCATCAAAGAACTGCAATTTCATGCTTTGAAAATGTCATTTTCATTAACACATGGCTGAATGGCAAGGGGACTTAAATAGGAGAAATTATTGAGCAAAATAAGCAACAGGTGTCCACAACAGTACATCACAGCTTTTTAAAAACCCATCTTTTTTAAATTGTGCTTATGTAGCCTATCAATATTAAATAAGAAATGGTATTTATATGAAATTGTGAAATTCTAGACATTGGGATCAGAAAAGAGCACATTTTTAACTCCGTGTGTGTATATGTATAGAATTTATTGCGGAACAAATGAATGTTGCGTTATTACTCCACTCCTACGTAACATCATTTCAAAAGCGTAATTCGAGTCGAAGAAAAGAGAAAATAAAACCAAATTACTGTAGGTGGCGGTATATGCTCATTGCACCAGTTGGCTATTAGATCGAAGAAGAAGTAGAACAACGTCATAAGGACAGCTCAAACCAACGTGGTGATTGGTCCTAGGTACCGGACGGTTTGGCAACAGCTGATCTGTGACTGGAGAGTGCATGGTAGGAAGTGGCGTAGATTCCAGAAGTGATCTGGAAATGGAGGATGAAGTGTTTGACGCGGATGAAGGCGGGAATGGAAATATGAATGGAGTATAGTAGAAAATCGAATAAGAAAGAAAAGCTGGAGTAATGCATCTGAAACTGACAGTGAAAATGTAACACATCTGACAAGAAGGAAGGAAGGAAGAGTATAAGGTAGTGATGAAACTTGAAACCGGATCTTTCAGTATCAATAATCCGCTGAAGTGATCTAAAACAATTAAGGAAGTGATAGGACTGATTGAAAGTGTTAAGAAGTTGAGGGATGGTAGATTGATAATATATTGTAAGGATAGTAGGCAACAAAAGTGTAATAACAAGGATCCTCACAGATGTAACCGTTGAAAAGATTAAGAGAGGTCTTACGGGAGGTGCAGTGGTTGATGTGAAAAGACTAAAATGCAATAGGAATAATGAAAGGGGAGACAGCCTCTCTGTGATGATTCATTTTGATGAGGATAAGCTGCCTAGTAAAATAATTTTGGGATTTATGAGCTTTTCGGTAAGGCCCTATGTACCCCCTCCTCTAAGATGTTACAAATGCCAAAAGTTTGGGCATGTAGTGGCTGTATGCAGAGGCAAACTGAGGTGCGCAAGATGCGGCAGAGACCATGAGTATGGCAAATGCGGGCAAGGGGTTAATCCCAAGTGTTGTAATTGTGGAGGGGATCACAGTGCGGGATATGGAGGATGCAAGGTGAGGAAACATGCGGTTCAAGTTCAGAAGTTAGAATACAGGAACGATTGTCATACTCTGAGGCTCTAAAAAAGGTAGGAAAGAATTTGGAATCAGGAGAGAAAAGTAAAGAAATCCTTCAACAAAAGACTGATATGGCAAAGGAAAAAACTAAAGAGAAATTTGGGATTAAGAACAATGTTGCATTTGTTACATTTATGGCGGAAGTAGTGAACCGTTCGGCACAAACTGAAAGCCGGACAGAAATAATCAGAATTATAATCAAAGCAGCAGAAAAGTATCTAGAGATCGAGGGTATCTCGGTGGATATGATTAATGAGAACTTAAATATGCAGACAATATACACCCAACTAGGATGTGGTGGTACATAATGGTGCTTTTAATATTTCAGTGGAATGCGAGAAGCTTAATAGCTAATGGGCAAGAATTTAAAAAATTCATTTCTGATTTGGAAAATAAACCTGATATAATATGTGTTCAAGAAACATGGCTCAAACCTCAGTTGAATTTTGTTTTACAAGGATATGTGGTTATTCGGAAAGACAGGAAACAAGGTAATGGAGGTGGGGTAGCTACATTTATAAAACAAGGTGTGGGATATAGGAATGTTGAAGTGAGTGTGGCCCAAGAGGTGGTTATGATGGAAGTCTGGGAAGGGAGTCATAGTATTGAAGTAGTTAATTTTTACAATCCATGTGAAAAGTTAAGTAAGGAAGCATTGGAAAATATAAGAGGTAACACAAATCAGAAAGTAATATGGTGTGGTGATTTCAATGCCCATAATACACTATGGGGGAATATTAAAACAGAGTATAATGGGCTGATTGTGGAAGAAATGTTAGATTGGGAATGGTTAGTATGTATTAACAATGGATGTTTTAGAAGAATAGATGTAACTCATGGGCGTAAATCAGCTTTAGATATTACTTTAGTGTCAGAAAATCTAGCTAGAAAATGTGAATGGAATGTAAGTAAACAAAGTACAATGGGAAGTGATCACCATCCAATATGGTGTAAAATTGGTGTGGACATCATACAAACCTTGGTGGAGATAATTCCAAGATGGAAATTTAATCCCGCCAACTGGGAGCTTTTTAAAGAATTGTGTCATAACAATGTGTGTGAAATAGTAGATGGTATTGAAAGTATCGAAGAGTTAAGAAAATAAGTGAAGTGTTAAGAAATATGGCAGCAGTAGTAATTGGCAAAAAGAAAACTATAAATAGTAAAAAAGCAGTCCCGTGGTGGAATAATGAGTGTAGTAAGGCAGTTAGGGAAATAAATAAAGCAATGAAGAAAGCCAGAAAATCTGTATTGTTTAGTGAGTACATTAACTTTAAGAAAGCACAGGCAAGTAAGTAAGGGAAGTAAGAAAAGCAAAAAGAAATTACTGGAGAGAATTCTGTAATAGAACTGGGGAAGAAATTGAAATTAAGGAAGTTTGGAATAGGATTAGGAAGATGGGAGGGATTCAGAGAAATAACAATATTCCAGTTTTAGTAAATAATGGAAAAATAGCAATAAAAGACAGTGACAAAGCAGATATGTTAGTGGAAGCATTCATAAAGGTGCACAGTAATGGTAATATTTCAGATAATATGAGGAAATATAGGGAATAGAAAGTTAGGGAGAATGCTCACATTTATGTAAAGAAGAATCCAGGAAGTATTTTAGACTCAGAATTAACTTTGTATGAGTTAAAGAGAGCGCTTGCGGGGGTCAAACATACTTCTCCAGGCAAGGATGACATATGCTATGAGATGATAAAGCACTTCTCAGATTTATCATCGAGTATGATTTTAAGACTTTTTAACAAAATATGGGAGACAGGGAATTTGCCAGCAGATTGGAAGCATGGGGTCATAGTGC
>NW_015506727.1:127500-129118 GCF_001515645.1 Sinocyclocheilus grahami
GAGTTAAGTAAGAAAATAAGTGAAGTGTTAAGAAATACGGCAGAAGAAGTAATTGGCAAAAAGAAAACTATAAATAGTAAAAAAGCAGTCCCGTGGTGGAATAACGAGTGTAGTAAGGCAATTAGGGAAAGAAATAAAGCGATGAAGAAAGCCAGAAAATCTGTATTGTTTAGTGAGTACATTAACTTTAAGAGAGCACAGGCAAACGTGAGGAGGGAGGTAAGAAAAGCAAAAAGAAATTACTGGAGAGAATTCTGTAATAGAATTGGGGAAGAAATTGAAATGAATGAAGTTTGGAATATTATTAGGAAGATGGGAGGGATTCAGAGAAATAACAATATTCCAGTTTTAGTAAATAATGGAAAAATAGCAATAAAAGACAGTGACAAAGCAGATATGTTAGTGGAAGCATTCATAAAGGTGCACAGTAATGGTAATATTTCAGATAATATGAGGAGATATAGGGAACAGAAAGTTAGGGAGAATGCTCACATTTATGTAAAGAAGAATCCATCAGTAAGTATGTTATACTCAGAATTAACTTTGTATGAGTTAAAGAGAGCGCTTGCAGGGGTCAAACATACTTCTCCAGGCATGGATGACATATGCTATGAGATGATAAAGCACTTCTCAGATTTATCATCGAGTATGATTTTAAGACTTTTTAACAAAATATGGGAGACAGGGAATTTGCCAGCAGATTGGAAGCATGGGGTCATAGTGCAAATAGCCAAACCAGGAAAAGACCATTCTTAGCCAATTAATTATAGACCTATTGCGCTGACATCAAATTTATGCAAACTTATGGAACGGATGGTTATGAACAGGTTGACTTATGTGATTGAAAGTAGAAACATATTTTCAGCATGTCAAAGTGGATTTAGAAAAGGGAGAAATACGATGGATTCAATCTTGTGTTTGGAAGCTGAAATTCGAAAAGCTCAAATTAATAAAGAGGTGCTTGTGGGATTATTTTTTGATGTAGAAAAAGCTTACGATATGTTGTGGAAAGAGTGGCTTTTAATGAAATTGGAAAGCTTGAGAATTGATGGAAAAATGGATTCTGAGTTTCTTGTTTGGAAGAACAATTCAAGTAAGAGTAGGGACTACTTTTTCTCAGATTCTCCCAATTGAGAATGGAACTCCCCAGGGAAGTGTTAGCAGTCCTATTCTTTTTAATTTAATGATAAAAGACATCTTTCATAACGTTGATACTGGAATAGGAAGATCATTGAATGCGGATGATGGAGCACTATGGAAAAGGGGGCGCAATGTTTTATTTGTAGAAAATACAATACAAAAAGCAGTGAATGAGGTGGAGAATTGGGTGAATAGTTAGGGTTTACGGTTTTCTGTGGCAAAAACACAAGTAATATGCTGTTTAAAAAAGAAAAAGATTGGATGGAACAAGTAAATGTACTAAGATTTTTGGGTATGTGGATGGACTCTAAATTACATTTTAAAATTCATATTCAGAAATTGATAGAAAAATGCAAAAAGGAATAGATGTCTTAAGGTGCTTGTCCGGAGCTGAGTGGGGGGCAAGCTGTCAGTCATTGAAAATAATTTATGGTGCTGTGATTAGGTCAAATATAGATTATGGTAGTGTAGTTTATAG
>NW_015506727.1:129601-133365 GCF_001515645.1 Sinocyclocheilus grahami
TTTTTTGATGTAGAAAAAGCTTACGATATGTTGTGGAAAGAGGGGCTTTTAATGAAATTGGAAAGCTTGAGAATTGATGGAAAAATGTATAACTGGATTCTGAGTTTCTTGTTTGGAAGAACAATTCAAGTAAGAGTAGGGACTGCTTTTTCTCAGATTCTCCCAATTGAGAATGGAACTCCCCAGGGAAGTGTGAGCAGTCCTATTCTTTTTAATTTAATGATAAATTACATCTTTCATAACGTTGATACTGGAATAGGAAGATCATTGTATGCGGATGATGGAGCACTATGGAAAAGGGGGCGCAATGTTTTATTTGTAGAAAATAAAATGCAAAAAGCAGTGAATGAGGTGGAGAATTGGGTGAATTGTTGGGGTTTTCGGTTTTCTGTGGCAAAAACACAAGTAATATGCTTTTCGAAAAAGAATCCAAATTTGAATGTCAAAATGTATGGTTATCAGCTGGAACAAGTAAATGTACTAAGATTTTGGGGTATGTGGATGGACTCTAAATTAAATTTTAAAATTAATATTCAGAAATTGATAGAAAAATGCAAAAAAGGAATAAATGTCTTAAGGTGCTTGTCCGGAGCTGAGTGGGGGGCAAGCGTCAGTCATTGAAAATAATTTATGGTGCTGTGATTAGGTCAAATATAGATTATGGTAGTGTAGTTTATAGTTCTGCAAACAAAACCTTACTTAAAAAGATAGAGGATTTAGATCTTCTCCGGTGGCTTCATTAAAAGTTGAAATGGGAGAATTGCCTCTAGAACAGCGTAGGTTTCAGTTGAGATTAAGGTACTGGTATGGTTCAAGAGTATTATTCTGTGTTACAGGTATTTACAGATGGGTCTAAGGAGCCAGAGTCTGGAAGAACAGCAGCAACAGTTTATATTCCTACTTTTAAAATAAAAATGGCAAAAAGATGATCAGATCTTGTGTCAGTTTTTACTACCAAATTATTAGCTATCATACTAGCTCTACAGTGGATCAAAGAAGTTCAACCAGAAAGAACTGTGATATGTACTGACTCAATGGCTGCGCTCACTAGCCTGCTAAGTGGTAAATCTGAAGCTCAGCAAGACTTAGTATTTGAAATTTTACAACGTTAGTTTAGAATAAGGCAGTTAAGGATAGAGCTAAAATTCCTCTGGGTGCCTGCACATGTGGGTGTGGATGGAAATGAGGAAGTAGACTTGCTAGCAAAGAAAGCATTAAATAATCCACAAATAGAAATTAAGTTAGCTTTAAGTAAAGCTGAATTCTAGAGAGTGATATCATTTGAAGTAAGAAATGGCAAAAGATATGGAATAATGGGTCTAAAGGAAGACATCCTTTCCAGATTCAGGAGTGTGTTGGAAATGAGAGGAAAAGATACGGAAATAGGAAGAAAGATGTCATCTCATCAAGACTAAGAATTAGACATACAGCATTAAACTATAATCTTTATAAAATAGGTAAGCATGAATCGGGAAAGTGTGACAAATGTGGAGAATTAGAAACAGTGAAACATTCTTTTTGAGTGTTCTGCATATGAAAGGGAGATATTTCAATTAAATCAAGAATTAGGATGGCTGGGAGTTGATAATATTTCTTTAAAAGTATTGTTGAGGCAAACAAGAGTGTAAAAAAAATGGTCGAGGCAATCAAGAGTGTAAGAAAATATGTTTAAATACCTGAAAAACACAGGAACAATAGATAGAATCTAGGTTTATTTTCTCCTCTTCTGTATTTCTTTCTTCCAAATGTATGCACACTCCATACTCCAGATCAGTAGGTGGCGGTAATTTGCCAAACCGCCATAAAACACCAGAAGAAGAAGAAGAAACCATAATCCCTGTGGACAGTTATCCTTGTTAGAATTAAGCAAAATTTGGAGTAAAGAAAAAGGTATAATAATATGGTGTGGGAATTTTAATGCACATAGTGTTACATGGGGAAGCTCAAATACAGATAAAAATGGCACAGTGGTGGAAGAATTTATGGAGGATAAATTTTTAGTGTTTTTTCAATTTTAATCAGAGCAGCAGAAGAATCCATTCCAAAAGCAAAAGGAAACCGAAGGGATAAAGTTGTTCCATGGTGGAATGAAGAATGTTCTAATGCTATTAAAAATACAAATAAAGCTTTTAGAATCCTAAAAAGAACATTGAATATAGAGGCAGTAGTAAAATATCAGAAAGAAAGAGCTCAGGCTAGGAGGAAAATCAAACAGGCAAAAAAGAAATACTGGCAAGAGTATTGTTCTTCAATAGGTAAAGAAACTGAAGTGGGTGAGGTTTGGGGTATGTTAAAGAAGATGATTGGGGTATATAAAACTAGGAATATTCCGATATTAAGAGGAGAAGGAGTAACAGCTATCACAGAAATGGAAAAGGCAGAAATATTAGTCAAGACCTTTCAAAAGGCACATAGTAAAGAAAATCTTGATGAGAATTATAGAAGGAAAAGACAGGACATTTTAATGCAACATCAATGTATTTATAATAGAAAACCTGATGGGACAGGAGTATTAGATGCTGATTTTGAGATATGGGAACTTAGAAGAATATTATGTCAATTTAGGCAATCAGCTCCAGGAAAAGATCAAATATGTTATAATATGATCAAACATGCAGATGATAGTATTCTTAAAGTAGTACTGGAGTTATTTAATAAGATATGGATAGAGGGGAGGATACCAAGATCATGTACTGCTAAGGTTTGTTTAACAGAGGAATCAGTGGAACACGTTATGATGATATGTACAGCATATGAAAGAGAAAGGGATCGACTTAAAGATGAATTACAATCCTTAGGAGTCAAGTGCAATCATGAGATTTCTTAAGAATTGTGGAATAATTAACAGAATTTAAAGGGGTCCTATTATGCTCTTTTACAAAGTCTTGATTTTGTTTTGGGGGTGTACTAGGACATGCTCTTATGCTTGGTGGTTCGAAAAACGCATAATTTTTCACATAATTTACATTATTACAATACCTTTCTCCCCAGACTGACACAAACAGCTCGATTAGGTCCGGCTTTGATGAAGGTCCGCCTTCCGAAAAACAAAATGTGTTGTGATTGGTTAGCTGTCCCAGTGCGTTGTGGTTGGCAAACAGCTTAGACGGTATTTCAGTACTGCCACGCCCCCTGCTCCGTCTTTCAACTAAAGCTTTAGGCGAATCCGGCACTACTCACTCGTGTTGTGGAAGCTGTCCTCAGTAAAATGCGCAGCACACAATAGCAAATTGGGGTTATAATGCTCAGGAACAGAGTTAAAAAATAAATTGCAACCACTGTTTCCTGACATCATCCGCTTTCGGAAGCCCAAACAAAGACGTTTGGGCACGGAGCTGAAAAAAAAAAAACTGCGTTTCAGGCGGTCGCGCACCGGACGAGGAGCGCACCGTCACGCCACGTCTTTAAAATTAAAATACATTATTTTCTATGAGTGTAGGCACACCAGCGGTCTGTCCGCAGCGCCCAGCTACGTGATGTTGTTATTTGTAAGAATTGTTCTAGACCAGCGGTTCTCAATCCCAGTCCTCGTGTACCCCGCTCTGCATGTTTTGCACGTCTCTCTTCGTTAACACACCTGATTCAGATCATCTCGTTAGAAGTGAGCTCCGTGCATGAACTGTGTTCCGATTGACATGGTCCCTACACAGTGTGCATTGCTCCCTACTCCCTGAGCTGAGCAGGGGAAATCCGTTGAAGTTTACTTCACTTCGGAATACTCATTTACAGATTTGCGCCGCTGCCTGCAGCATCTTCACACACAA
>NW_015506727.1:133932-140100 GCF_001515645.1 Sinocyclocheilus grahami
TGGTACATTCTCTTCACACTCCATCACAGTAGGTGGCGGTATGCAACCCGCCATAAAACCAAAAGAAGAAAAGAAGAAGAAGAAGAAACCAACGTGATTTAAGCAGTTATTGTTCCAATAAGAAAACCGGGGAAAGATTCTAGTAAGCCAACGAATTATAGACCCATTGCCCTGACTTCTCATATCTGTAAGCTAATGGAAAGAATGGTAAATGGGAGATTAATATATATTATGGAAAAACAAGGTATGGTGAATGAATGCCAAAGTGGATTTAGGAGAGGAAGGGGTACTATGGATGCAGTGTTATGTTTGGAAGATGAAATAAGAAAAGCTCAAATAGAGACGGTAGTAGCAGTATTTTTGATGTTGAAAAAGCATAAGACATGCTATGTGGAGAGGGGGTGATGATTAAGTTGCATAGAATGGGAATTAGAGGAAGAATTTTTAATTGGGTTAAGGATTTCTTGAAAGATAGAACAATTCAGGTTAAAATAGGAGCAGACTTGTCAAGCAAGCATGTAGCCGAGAATGGAACGCCCCAGGGGAGTGTAATAAGCCCCACATTATTCTCAGTAATGATAAATGACATATATGTAAATGTACCAGCAGGCATGGGAAGATCATTATTTGCGGATGATAGAGCAATATGGAAAAGAGGAAGAAATGTAGAACATATAGTTAAGAAAGTGCAAGATGGTATTCAGCAGGTTGAGAAGTGGGGAATAAAATGGGGTTTTAAATTTTCTGTTGAAAAAAGTAAAGTAATGTTTTTTACAAGGAGGAAAATCAATGAAGGCTTTAATTTAAAACTATACGGAAGTCATTTGGAGAGAGTTAATCAATTTTGCTTTCTAGGAGTACATTTCGATCCAAGGTTAACATGGGTAGAACATATAAGGAATGTGGAGGATAAGTGTAAAAAGTAATAAATACAATGAGATGTTTATCAGGGTTAGAATGGGGAGCGGATTATCAATCATTGAAATATATATATGTAAGTTTAATAAGGTCAAGAATAGTGTTGAGTGCTGCCCCTTTAAGAACGTTGTTTCAGTGGACTCGTGATAGGCCTATTTCACAACGTGACGTAAGCAAACCGGAAGTAGGGAAAAATATTTTCCGGTGAAAGCGCTAGCCGAACAGTGGCGGAGTCCAAAAGTAATCAGTCGTGTAGTGTACCTTTGTGTTCTAATTCAAAGAAAAAGCAACCTTACTTATCATTTCATAGTTTTCCCATCGACGAAAATTTAAGAAAGCGTTGGATTTGGGCCATACGGAGAAAAGATGGGGCGGCATTTACTGTGAGGAAAGGTAGCACTTTTGTGCTAACTGTTAAGCACTTCACGGATGATGAGGTCCGTGTCCATCCAGAGTCCGGTCGTAAGGCTGTGCCTTCCAGGTTTGCGTGGAACAGTTGGGGAGAAGTTAAAGCACGCTAGACTCGGACATCAAAAGGAGGTGTTCGTGGTGCAGAGAAAGCAGTAAATTTCAAGCAAATGTCATTTGAGGTCCTGAAATACCCTGCACACTGCTCAGAGGTTAAAATGACCATTACTACATAAATGTCATTAAGCACAGAAAATGTGTTAAATCCCATTCTCTTTTGTTTTAATCCTAACTGCGGAAGGTGCTTCCTTACTAAATTATTCAGTTACTGTTGCTATGGACTGTGAGATAACTAATAGGCTACGTTGAAAACCATTTTATTATCAAAAAGGTACTATTCAACATGAACTAAATCCTGTATGTATTTAAGTTACCTCGAGCTGATGTGGTTCCTCATGCTTTCTTAACGACCTATAACATCTGACCCTATAATTACCACTTTCCCTGCAATAATATTTGAGACTGAAGTGTTCAAACACACGCACAGTTAACAAGAAATTAGTTTTTATTTAACCGCTTTGAAAATCATCCATAAAACCATAAAAGTAATCAGTTAAAAAAAGCTGTCGTGGCAACTGGCTCATTATTCATACCCTGATAATCAAAAATAAATTGCTCAAAAAAGAATTGCCTTTGTGCAATTTGGATCTTTTCACATCTCCCTGCAAATTGTCAACAAAACGGACATCTGCTATTCTGACTTTTGGCAGATAATTTATCGACTGGGAGAAAACAAGTTGCTCGCAGTCCATTATGATTATGAATGGCGATCGTAGTGGTGCGCGACCGGAAGTACCGCTACCCTACTTCCGATCTCGGTCGCCATATTGTGAAATAGGCCTATTGCTGAGAGAGAAGGCACAGTAGAGAGAGAGAGGGCTGACAGAGAAAGGCCATGTTGTTCTGCTGTAGCTTGTTGAATTTCTAATGATTTCACATGAAAGTATGATTTAAACTATATATTCCCAGCGTGGTGAGTAATGTTTCGTTGTTTAAGTAATCTGAGGTGACTGATATACCTCTATGTAGATCGCTATTTGCGATTAGCGCCATTGCGCCTAAACGGTTAATATTATACGCTTTTGTTTGCTGTTTGTGTGGACATATGTTGTTTATTATGTTACTTGTTTAACTATTCGTGCGATATGTTGCATTTAGTTTAACGTAAGTCTGTGACACGAGAGATTGTTCCAGAAATTCATATTGTATCACATGTGATAATACTTAATGCAAATGTGATATGTGAAACATTGCTAAATATTAACTGTGAACTGTTTTGTGTTTACAGTTTGACCGCACACGTATGCACATATAAATGTACAAGAATTCTAAACTACAAGTAAACAACAACAACTACCAAAATGTGTACGGTGTGAGTTCTGCACTAGTGGAATAAAGGACAAAATCAAGTTCCAAGTTAATGTTATCATTTCACGGGTAACAAATAGATCATGGGAGTGTGGTATATGGATCAGCAGCCAAATCTGTACTTGCAAGACTTGATACAATACAGGCTAAAGCATTGAGACTATGTTTAGGAGCAGTAAAAAATGTCACCAGTATGTGCACTACAAGTGGAAGCGGGAGAAATGCCACTGGACATTCGACGTAAACAATTGCTGGTAAATTATTGGATTAATCTAAAGGGACATAGAGATGGACATCCTACTAAGAGGGTACTGCAAGCTAGCTGGGAAAAGGAAAGGGTGCCAAAGTTTAGTTTTGGATGGATAGGAGATGAGACAGCTAGAGATTTGGGGGTGAGCGAAAAAGAGTTCTGCCCAACTATTGTATGGCCTGACTTTCCAGTATGGAAGATTGAAACCATGGAAGTTGATTTTGAATTACAGCAAATCAAAACGATAAACAATAGTATAGAGCTTGTAGCTGAATACTACAGATATGTGGATGATAAATACAGAGACTGTATTCAAATTTATACAGATGGGTCGAAAGATCCTGAAACAGGAAGGACTGGATCAGCAATTTTTATAGTTAATCAAGGAGGTCAGGAAAGCAAACGAACCACGAATGACCTGAACGTGTATACAGTTGAGCTATATGCTATCATGATGGCAATAGAATGGATTAGAAAGGAGGACAAAATTTGTAAAGTTTTAATTGGAAGAGATTCATTGTCAGTACTGTACAGTCTCAGGAAAGGTATGTCCAATAGCCGTCAGGACCAGTTATATGCAATATTAACAACATATACAAGAGTAAAGGAAAAATGTAATGAGATTCGACTGATTTGGACCCCAGCTCATATAGGCATTTTGGGCAATGAGAGAGTGGATAAATTAGCTAAACAAGCAATTAAAAAAGAGAATATTGAAGTACATATAAAGATGTCAAAATCTGAAGGGAAAAGTATAGTTTGGAAAGAAGCCATGAGCGAATGGCAACAGCAGTGGGACAGGGAAGCTAAAGGAAGACATTTGTATGCCATTCAAAATAAAGTTGGTACAGAGAGGAATTGGGGAGGGACTAGGAGAGAAGAAATAGTGATGACAAGATTAAGAATAGGACACAGTAATTTAAATAGTACATTACACATTATAGGGAAGCATCCTACTGGTTTTTGTGAATATTGTCAGACATTAGAAACCATAGAACATGTTATTTTAAGTTGCAGAAGTTATGAAGATCAGAGGAGAAATATGACGCAAGAATTAAGAAGAGATGGGTTGGTAGGGACGGGTACTAAAGATATACTGCAAAGTGAGGTGATTAGAAAAAGCAGAAAAAATATTTGTAATTTCTTAAGTAGAACGGGTTTGATGAGGAAAATATGATTGTGGAAAACAAGCTGGAGGAAATAAAATGGAATAAGTGGAATAAATGGAAGAAGGTGGTGGTAATGCAACGCTCTTGGATGCAAGCCGCCGTTAAACCTCAAAGAAGAAGAAGAAGAAGAAGACCAACGTGGTTTAAACGATGGTTTTGTGACACAGGTAGGGGGCGAAGTTTGGCTGAGGCGACACTAGGTTGTGACTGAGGCCAAGATGGACGGAAGTGGAGTAGAGTCCGGAAGTGATCTGGATTTGGAGGATGTAGATGGCGGGGGAAATGAAAGAAACAAAAGTAGTAAGTGGACTTTAGTAGAAAAGCGGAAAAGAAGGAAAGATTGGAGCCAAACATCAGGAACAGAAAGTGAGAGAGAATGTCATCAGATGAGAACAAGAAAGGAGGAGTTTAAGGTATTGGTGAAGTTTATGTCGGAAGAAGCAAGTAGTTTGAATCCCTTGAAATTGACTAAGTCACTGAAGGAAATGGTAGGAAATATTGAAAGTGCTAAGATGTTGTGAGATGGAAAAATGATTAAGTCTATTTTAGGGCAAAAGGTCACTAGTCAAGTTATGGGAGAAAAGAAATGGATGAGAGGCGTTATTACTGGAATACCAACGAATGTATCAATGGATACGATTAAGAAAAGCATTTCAGGAGCAAAAGTGATAGATGCGAGGAGGCTGAAATATACCCGAGACAAGGAGAGGATGGACAGTCTTTCTGTAATGGTACATTTTGATGAAGAAAAATTGCCGGAAAGACTGTTTTTAGGATTTATGAGCTATGTAGTTCGACCTTACATTCCACCCCCGCTAAGGTGTTTTAAGTGTCAGAAATATGGACATGTGGCTACAGTATGCAGAGGGAAGCAACGCTGTGCTAAATGTGGGGGGGATCATGAATACGGAAAGTGTGAGGAAGGTGTGAAACCTAAATGCTGCAACTGTGGGGGAGAACACAGTGGGGGGTATGGAGGTTGTCAGATCAGGAAAAATGCGGTCAAAGTTCAAAATGTTAAGATAACGGAAGGATTAACATATGCAGAGGCAATCAAGAAAGTTCAGATGAGAGAAAAAAAGGAAGTAGCAGAAGAAACAGTTGCAGACTCAAAAAGGAGAAATGAGCGTCCGAATCAGGGAAAAGAAAACGCAGATAAGTTCCTGACTGATAAGTTGGCATTTGTTGCGTTCATCGTAGAAGTAGTTAACTGCTCTGCACAGACTGAGAGTAGAACTGAAAGAACAAGAATAATCTTAAGAGCGGCAGAAAAGTATCTGAATGTAGAAGGAGTAATAGTAGAACAGATAAATGAGAAACTGAAGATGCATGCTACTAACCCCCAGGCAGTATGTGGAGGTTCTTAATGGTATTTTTAATCTTGCAGTGGAATGCAAGAAGTTTAATATCAAATGGACAAGAATTCAAAAAATGGATTGATGATTTTAAGGTTAAACCTCAAATAATATGTGTACAAGAATCGTGGTTAAAGCCTAATTTAAGTTTAGTGGTTCAAGGATACGAAGCGGTACGCAAAGATAGGAATGAAGGAAATGGAGGGGGAGTAATAACATTAATTAAATTAGGAGTAGCATATAGGGAGGTTAAAGTGAACAAGGAATACAAGGCAGTAGTGATTGATGTAAGAACTGGTAATCAGAATATAAGATTTATTAATTTTTATAATCCGTGTAAAAGATTAAATAAAGATCTGCTGAAAAATATTGGAGGAGAGGGTAATTTTAACATAGTGTGGTGTGGTGATTTTAATGCTCATAGTACTTTGTGGGGAAGTGCAAATAATGACCAAAATGGGAATGTGATAGAAGAAATATTAGACTGTAGTGACCTAGTGTGCCTAAATAACGGGAGTATAACAAGATTAGATGTAGTTAGAGGAAGTAATTCAGTGTTAGATTTAACTATTGTATCTAATAATTTAGCCAGGCAGTGTGAATGGGAAGTTTTGGATCATAGTAATATGGGAAGTGATCA
>NW_015506727.1:140170-168312 GCF_001515645.1 Sinocyclocheilus grahami
GCAGTCAATCAGCTGTTCTGAGCTCTGATCAGTTTGCTCGTGTTTGCGCTGCGCTCAGTTATTGGATTGAATAATAAAATAAATATGATTCTGTGTAGTTCAGCACAAGAGGTAATAGGGAAAAGTAAAGGGGCAAGAATGAAAAAGGCTGTACCATGGTGGACAGAAAATGTTTGATGATTTTATAAATTACAAGAGAACTCAAGCAGTGGTAAGAAAAGTAATAAGGATAACTAAAAGAAATTACTTTTAGACAATTCTGTGATGAAATTGGTGTAAATGTAGATATAAGTGATATGTGGAATATGGTTAGGAAGATGGGTGGGAAACAGATGTATAAAAGTATTCCAGTTTTAATAAAAGAGGATAGATATATAATGACTAATGAAGAAAAGGCAGAGGAATTAGTAGAAGCATTCTTTAAGGTTCATAGCAATAATAATATATCGGAAAGTATGAAAGTACAGAGGGAACACATTTTGAAAGAGAATCCTAATGTGTTGGTTCAAAAAGTGCCATCTGGATGTACATTGGATACAGACTTTACAATGTATGAACTGAAGCAGGTGTTACACGGGGTGAAACATACATCGCCAGGAAAAGACGAAATATGTTATGAAATGATAAAACATCTTTCAGATGTGTCTCTGAACATTATTTTAGAGTTTTTTTTAATGAGATATGGGAGTTAGGAAAACTCCCTACCTCTTGGAAACACGGGGTGATAATTCCAATTGGAAAGCCTGGATGGATCATGGATTTTTTGATTAATAGGACCATACAAGTAAGGGTCGAAACAAGTTATTCTAGGACTTACTCAACAGGTAATGGGACCCCACAAGGAAGTGTGTGTAGCCCAGTTTTATTTAACATAATGATAAATGACATTTTCCAAGATTGGACAAGGATTTGGTAAATCTTTATATGCGGATGATGGTGCCTTGTGGAAAAGGGGAAGAAATTTAGTATATGTGGAAAGTAGTATGCAGAAAGCAGTTAATGAAGTGGAAAAATGGGTAAATAAGTGGAGTTTTAGACTGTCAGTAAAAAAAACTAAAGTGATATGTTTCTTAAAAAAGAAGAAATCACCAAATATTACGTTATTAGAAGAAGAAGAAGAAGAAGAAGAAGAAGAAGAAGAAGTGACACAGGTACCATGGTTTCGGGAAACAGTCGTGACTAGCTATTTCGTTTCCACAACGATGCATCGTATTATGGTGGTTAATCAGCGAGTTACGTAGTTGTACGGGCCAGGTGGAAATGGCGGAGTTGTCTTTAGACCTTCGGAGACTTAAGTTAAAAATGGCATACTGGTGTTCTGTAAGGGGGCATGTAGAAACCCATCCAGTCAAAGATGTTTTACAAAAATGTTGGGAACATGAGTATATAAATTATTGTAGTTTTGGATGGAATGCCAACACAGATGCTAAGAAGGTAGGAATTAATGAGATAAAAATAAGTTCAACTGCGGTATATGCTCATGGCACCAGTCGGCTATTAGATCGAAGAAGAAGAACAACGTGTTAATGACAGCTCAAACCAACGTGGTTTAAACGATGGATCTGCAACACAGGTACCATGGTTTTGGGAAACAGTCGTGACTAGCTAGTTCGTTTCCACAACGATGCATCATACTATGGTGGTTAATCAGCGAGTTACGTAGTTGTACGGGAAACGCGCCCCAGATTTTTTGCGTCATGGGATTAAATTCCAGAATAAAACACGGTAGCGGTCGGTAACTCTGGTGTAATTTGAACGGTTGAAAAGAGTATATTGTGCAATGATTAGACCTATGATTGATTATGGCAGCATAGTATTTAGTTCGGCATCAGTATCTATGTTGAAGAAAGGAAGTGGTATCCAATCTCAAGCACTAAGAATAGGAAGTGGGGCATTTAGAACATCGCCAGTCTCAGCGATGCAGGTGGAAATGGCGGAGTTGCCTTTAGGCCTCCGGAGACTTAAGTTAAAGATGGCATACTGGTGTTCTGTAAGGGGGCATGTAGAAACCCATCCAGTCAAAGATGTTTTACAAAAATGTTGGGAACATGAGTATATAAATTATTGTAGTTTTGGATGGAATGCCAACACAGATGCTAAGAAGGTAGGAATTAATGAGATAAAAATAAGTTCAACTGTAGCAATACCAATTATACCCCCTTGGCTGTTCCGCATGCCAATGGTAGATCTCCAGTTGCATTTTAAAATAAATTAAAAGGAAAGGTGTATGCCTAAAGAAATAGTAGTGGATCACTATTTGAAACAAAACTATTTTAATAGTATTCAAATATATACGGATGGGTCAAAAAATCCAGATTCTGGGTATACAGCAGCAGCCATATTTATTCCCTATTTTAAATATAGTACAGTTTAAAGGTTATCTAACGATGTATCTGTATTCACAACAGAAATGATGGCAATTCTAATGGCTTTGCAGTGGGTGGAAGAAATCAATCCTATAAGTGTAACCATGGTTTCGGGAAACAGTCGTGACTAGCTATTTCGTTTCCACAACGATGCATGGTATTATGGTGGTTAATCAGCGAGTTACGTAGTTGTACGGGAAACGCGCCCCAGATTTTTTGCGTCATGGGATTAAATTCCAGAATAAAACACGGTAGCGGTCGGTAACTCTGGTGTAATTTGAACGGGAGCGTGCCGTCTAACAATATCCCGTTCCCGACGTCTTTTCAGAACAACATATCTGTCCTTTATTCTTATTGACCACCGGTGCAGCCTGCACTCAGAACTGTTATGCACGCGCTGCACGCATGAATCAGCTTTCTGAGTCATGCATTTTATTTGCACTACAGGTCTGTGCGCAGCATGTGCATAACGATGCTCAGAGCAGGCTTTCCACAACGATGCATCGTATTATGGTGGTTAATCAGCGAGTTACGTAGTTGTACGGGAAACGCGCCCCAGATTTTTTGCGTCATGGGATTAAATTCCAGAATAAAACACGGTAGCGGTCGGTAACTCTGGTGTAATTTGAACGGGAGCGTGCCGTCTAACAATATCCCGTTCCCGACGTCTTTTCAGAACAACATATCTGTCCTTTATTCTTATTGACCACCGGTGCAGCCTGCACTCAGAACTGTTATGCACGCGCTGCACGCATGAATCAGCTTTCTGAGTCATGCATTTTATTTGCACTACAGGTCTGTGCGCAGCATGTGCATAACGATGCTCAGAGCAGGCTGTAGCCTACCGGTGGTAAATACGGTCCTCAGACAGAGCAGGCAGGTTGTCGATGAGTGACAGCAGAATGAGGATCGAGAAAATTGTGGCTGCACTGTCCTTGAAGGACGTTAAACTCGGGGTTTTTAATATTTTGCTTAGCCTATCATTTTAAATGACAGATGTCGTAGCCTATTTATTTATTTATTTTTCTCTGCGACACTTTTCCTACTGTGTACAGCAAAATGTTAAACGAATTTAGCTACAGGTCTGTGCGCAGCATGTGCATAACGATGCTCAGAGCAGGCTGTAGCCTACCGGTGGTAAATACGGTCCTCAGACAGAGCAGGCAGGTTGTCGATGAGTGACAGCAGAATGAGGATCGAGAAAATTGTGGCTGCACTGTCCTTGAAGGACGTTAAACTCGGGGGTTTTAATATTTTGCTTAGCCTATCATTTTAAATGACAGATGTCGTAGCCTATTTATTTATTTATTTTTCTCTGCGACACTTTTCCTACTGTGTACAGCAAAATGTTAAACGAATTTAGTATTTTGACAAGACGAATAAAAATAGCTAGGCTATTTCTGTACAAACTACATACATTTTTTTCTCTGTTACACTTTTCCCTATTGTTTTAAATGTTAAACGAATTGTATCCTGACAAGACGAATAAAAATAAGAAATACAATTTTTGTACATGTTTAATTTCTCTGTGGCACTTTTTTCCCCTGCTGTGTTGGCAGCTGTTGCTGTCAATAACTTCAAGACTCTTGACAAGACGAATTATACAAATACAATTTTGTGCAGACTACACTTTTATTTGTTAGCCCATCTCTCTTTCTTTCAGTAGCGGAAATTTAAATATGAGATTCTGGAAACGAGATCTAAATTTAGCGAGAACGGTCGGGTCGGGTCGGGAAGAACATTATTCTAAGCGGACAGCGGGCGAACAAAGAGTGAATATATAGCGGGAGCGGGACTAAAAAAACAGTCCCGCGCAGACCTCTAACACACAGCCATGTTTATATGTTTATTTATGGAGCTAAACAGCCATCTAGTGGTTACACAAGGGTATTACAGATGATAAATGGTGAATACGTTCCCCAATAAGTTAGAGATAATATTTAGTCAAAATGTTAAAGTATAATATATATATATATAATTATTATATTATTGAACCAAATTTTTTTTTTTAATGGAATCGTCCCTGATCAGTAGACAGGTGAAATTATACATGTATTTAACTAATGCAGATACTAGGCCATCTTTAAGTAACATCAAAATTACAATAAACTAATATATCATATATAGGCTGTTGAGGAAGAAAAGGATACTACACAGCTCGAAATTCAGTGTGAACACATAGCCTAATTGTACACAACTTATACAGTATCATGTTTTAATCAAGTTATTATTTATTTATTTTTATTTTTAATGTATGTGTACATTAAAAGTACCATTCTGGCAGCGAGAACGATCCGGAACTAAATGAAGATTAATGTTTTGGCATATGTTGTGTTTATTGAACCAATCGGATAAGAGTAAATGGAGAGTTAGCTAGAGCCTCATATGATTGGCTACAAGAAGGTGGTGGACCCGCCCTCCCCCTCACGCTTGCGAAACTCAGTGAGTGAGAGAATCGTGCCAAAATTGTAAGCGCAGAGAAAAGAAAGACGGAGCTGTACATATCGGTTTATTTCGGGAACTTTTTGCCCCACGTGCACAACAAGTCATTTAGACATTTGCAACCGTTTGTTTTTTTACACATACAGAATGGTTCCATGCAGTCAATCCGTTTTGCAGTTCTTTAAACTGTTGTTTTCGCTTGCACATCACTGTTCACAGGCTTGCAGTAGCCTACTTTTGAACGTATTTTAGCGAAAACAAGTGCCAAAAGTGTAAGCGCGGAAAAATGGAAGTCAGAAGAATGCAGATCATATTTATTTTGCGTTAGCATGAAGCTGCAGTTTCACAATACTTGAATTAAACTTACGAGTAACAGTAAAATGCTGTAAATATTTTTTTATTAGCTTGAAACGTGATTTACACAATGCAAATTTAATTTACGATTACAGTCTTATGTACACTTCCAGAACTCTTACCCTGCGTATGCAAATCTTTTAGGCATTAAATTACCTTCATAGAGGACTTCACTTCTGCGGCTCTCTGCCTGTCTGTGATGCGCCTGCGCGGAGGGGAGAAAGGCATTGGAACCCGACTGTAGCTGTGTCCCAAAGTTGAGTGTGCACACTTCGAAGCCCACGGAGTTCGAAGGCCAGGCCTCCGAAATGCACGAAAGACCCTCCGAAGTGCATGAAGGACGCTCCGCCTTCGCAGGATTTCCTAATTGCGACACCAGAGGTTCCCGATTAGCGCTCTGTCGCATAGCAACGGTGCCAGAGGAGAGCTGAAGAGAGGACAATCCTGCCAGGACAGGTGGAGCCAGATTTGCTCATTTTTGTTTTTATGTTTTATGTCATAATAGAGGAGACGGTGATGTGCCTCAGGCTTAGCCAAGACCGAGGCCAGGTAAGTTACACTGGTTTGCTGCGTCCTTTGTCAGATTACAACTTTAAATGCAGGAATTGGTTTGGAGTTTACTTGAATAATGTAATGATTCATATGAAAAGCTACAAAACACACACACACACATAGCAGTTCAAATGCTGACTGATATCTTACAAAGGTGCGATTTTATATAGTTTATTTTCTTGACCATGGTGATCATATGTAAACAGGTTAGCAAAAATAAAACTGTGAATAAAAAAATAGAGCATTGTACAGCTCAATGTTCTGCGGCAGCTGTCACCGCTGAACAGTGCTCTGTATGACCGCTCCAAGTCCTTCAGATGCAGGACAAAATGTTGATACTTTTCAAAATAATCAGAGGTGGACTGTAAGGAAGTACATTAGTTAAGTATTCTCGAACAAATATGAAGTACTAGGCCTAAGTTTTCTTTTTTCTCACAGACAGCAACACTATAAAAATTGTATAGGTCTTTTACAATATGATGCATTGTTGTAGATTAAACTACCCAACAGTATATTTAGTTGGCAACTTTAAATTTAATAACCTAGAACATATTCAGAAGTAAAATGCAACATACACGGCAGCAGTAATATTAATGCAAAGCCATCCTGACAAATTCTTTTTTCAGAACAATACTGTATGCCTTTACTTTTACTCTCAATACCTTAAGTATATTAGAGTATGCAAGATAATACTTTTACTTAAAGGATAGTTCACCCAAAAATGAAAGTTCTGTAATCATTTACTCACACTGAAGTTGTTCCAGATTTGGAATTTTTATTTTTGGGTGAACTATCTCTTTAGCTATGGTTATAAATATGACTAGTAGCTTTTTCCCAATATTGTTTTGGTAGTTACTAAAAGTAGTTTACTAAAGTGCCTCAATATTTCTTCTACTAATTACTTTGTCATAGCTCTAAACAGTTTCTCTTTTCCTTCTTTCCCTAAATCAAACCAGACCCCTGTACATCATACAGAGTGGTCTCCAGAGTGTTTGACATGCCTCGTTCCACTGTCACCGCATTGCCCTCCGAGTCGCTGAGGAGGTGCTGGCCATTCGCCAAGAGATTCACCTCCCGAAGACCCCAGAACACATGGAGGCAGGGCTGCGCTCAAAACTGATGTTGCTTTTTCTGATGTTAAACCTACCACAACTGAAAAAAGTAAAAAAAAACTGATGTACTCTTGTGGACATCTGTTGCTATTCATTTTTCCTATTCAAGTCCCCTTGCCATTCAGCCATGTGTTAATGAAAATGACATGAAAACCCCCATTTTCAAAGCATGAAATTGTAGTTATTTTGGAGGAGGTGGAAAATAATAAAAATCCAGCTTTTTTCAAAGCTGAAAAACAGCATTACAAATGCTGACAAACAGAAAATCTGGGCAGAAATCACTCAAAAAATAAATGCTGCTGGCTATGGGTACGAACGAAGCCCAGAAGAAGTCAGGAATAAGTGGAGGAACTTCACAAGTGTGACAAAACGGAGGGCTGCGGCATGTAAAAGGGAAGCAAACAAGACTGGTGGGGGTATCAATTCAGTTCCTCCTCTCACTACAGAGGAAGAGAAAGTTTTGGCCATCCTGGGGCCTGAACCATTGGAAGGGATCCTTGGAGGTATAGATGCATGTGCATCAACCAGGCCTTTGCCTTCAAAGTTCAGGTCTCCAACATCAGACACTCTCCAGTCTGGCCCTTCAACATTAGGCCTGCTCCAGCCTGGGCCTTCAAAATCACTAAAGGGTCCTTGTCTATTGCTCTCTTCCCCTGATTCACCTCCGTCTGAGGCCTCCTCATGTGCTGAGTAACGTCCTCTGACACAGAAGGCGACACAGAAGTCAGGCAGTGTATATAAATGCCTGCATAGGGACACATTTTACCCCCCTTGACTCACTATCTGATGATGCCATCTTAAGAAAATTCCGGCTTCCAAGGGCCAAGATCCTTGAACTACTACAGGTTGTGAAACCACATCTTCAGAGGGCAACAAGAAGAAACAACGCCTTAAGTTCAGCAGTGCAGTTGTTAGCTACACTGCATTGTTATGCTGTTGGAAGTTTTATAGACATGGTGGGTGGTGGCCTGGGGCTCAGCAAATCTACAGTCAGCAAAACTGTGTCAGCAGTAACGCCTTTGCTGTTACAGTTCATGAAGAACATCCTGAATTCCCCCCAAACTCCTGAAGAAATCCAGCTGGCCAATCAACAGTTCTATAGTATTGACAACATCCCCAGAGTGATTGGCATCATCGATGGCACCCTTATCCCAGTGTCAAGCCCTGTGGTAAACGAGCCCTTGTACATTTGCAAGAAGGGCCATCCAGCACCAAGGGATGTTCACTGACATTGTGGCAAAATGGCCTGGAAGCACACATGACTCTTTTGTGTGGGCCAATTCTGCAGTTTGCCAGGTGGCTAAAGAGGGTGGCTTTGGTGATAGCTGGCTGCTGGGAGACAGTGGATATCCTCTTCGCCCTTACCTCCTGACATCTGTGGAGGATCCAGCCTCCATTGCAGTTTAAACCATTTGTTTAATCTGACATAATTTCTGTTAAATATTCTGTTTATTTGCCAATATGCCCCGCAGACCTAAATGATCACTTACAAAAATTTAAAATAATTTTGCCGACCGTATATTCTAATTCTGTAAAAACAACAAAATCACTCACTTATTTATAAATTTTTGTTCATTTATTTTGGTACATTCATTTACTATAAAAAATACTGTGATTTGAGTGTTAACGTAATATAAGTGAAAACCTTTAACATACTGTTTTACCAATATTGTTAAATGAGAAATTTGTCTTTATGAATGTTTTAACAAAGATACTCACTTGACAAACTCACCTTTTCTTTGCGCAAACTAAACGAAAGCTGCGTTCCAATCGGCATGATTAATGCTTTCAGAGGGCACTTCGAAGGGAGAATAATTTCGAGGGCCACGCTGCTATATAGTTTCAAATGGAATTTGTAATTTAAAAAAATGTTTAAAGGCGAATTAGGTAAGACCTAAACACCACAACTTTAACTCTTCCAAATCACTCAAAGTGGATGGTGAAATCTTCGAAAGGAATAGGGTAAGGGGCGATAACTCTGACTAGAACACACCCCAAACTAACAACGACCTGTGCCTCTAACCACAGGTGAAGAGCTGTCATTCAAACGACACAAGTTTATGATGCAGTTTGCGAATGTTCGTTGGAACTATGGTTTCGGAAAACACTGAATCATTGAATTATGTTGGTAATGACGGAACTTGCGACCATAGTTGGCTAACGATGCTTTTGGGAAACGCACCCCTGGTCGGTTCCTACGGGAGAGCTGCGGGAATGCAGACCTCTACTGTGTGTTCCCTAGTGGCTGGGAAATTTGGATTCACACATAATTAGTTACTTTAATTTTGATATATATTTAGACATCATTAAAGACATATTTTTATCAAAGTTGTATTATTTTATTTTGATTTGAAGTGTAAGTTTTTGCGTTTTTTCAAATCTAGACACAAAGAAAGCATTTTGTTGCTCATACTTGCTTCCTATAATAGTTTGATCAGTCACATGAAAGTAATTAGAATCAATGCCGAAATTTCTAAATATACAATTGAGGGTTAAATACCGTAAACAGAGACATGGTCTGAAAAACTGACAAATTCAGATTTATGTAGCTTTATTGGTTTAGTAAAAAGTGTTTTACAAAGTATAGCACTCTGATACTATAGTGCTGAGCATTGTCACATAACATCATTTTGACTGTAATGTTTAACATCAACTCAATGGTGTATGCAGATTATATGAAATTTCAATGTAAAGCCAAACCAATCCAATAATGTTAACACCAACTCACAATTCAGTATGAACACATGGGAGTCTAGCCTAATGGTACACAACTTATAAAGCATCATGTTTTAATTAAGATGTTATATATTTATTTTTAATGTAGCCTATGTGTACATTAAAAGTACCATTCTGGCAGCGAGAACGATCCGGAACTAAATGAAGATTAATGTTTTGGCATATGATGTGTTTCACCAATCGGATAAGAGTAAATGGAGAGTTAGCTAGAGCCTCATGTGATTGGCTACAAGAAGGTGGTGGACCCGCCCTCCCCCTCACGCTTGCAAAACTCAGTTAGTGAGAGAAGCGTGCCAAAATTGTAAGCGCACAGAAAAGAAAGACGGAGCTGTACATAATCGGTTTATTTTGGGAAACTTTTGCCCCACATGCACAAGTCATTTAGACATAAAGACACAAAGACTAAGCTAACTGTGCCTCGAATTTACAGCTAATTACCCAAAAGACAAAAGGCAATTATAGTTAATTTGTCTTGCTAACATCCCTGACTCATGCGAGCTACCATTGTAAGTTAGTTAGCTAAAGTGTAGCTAGGTTAAACCAGTGCGCGTTCTGTCTGTTCTCTTCCATCTTTATTTGACCCTCTAACTCTAACACTTGTTATAGCACTTGCATATCATTGCTCTTTTGTTGATTTTGGTTGCTTCCATTATCCTCATTTGTAAGTCAAAAAAATTTCAATAAATATGAGAAGTGCCCTTTTTTCTCCACTTGAGCCCCTGCCCCTCAAAATGTCTGTGCACGTCCCTGCTTCATTCAATACCTAGAAACAAATCAAATCAAACAAAAGAGTTGTTTCTTCTTTGAGATTTTATTTATTATCAATTTGGGGTGTAAAATAATGTTTATTTAGGTATGTTGTACCTAAGCACGTGTTAATTATTAACCAAAGTTATGAAAATGTTCAGTTATTTTTGTGCATGGCCAAACAGAATAAAATAAAATAAATCGTATTGTGGACAAAGGAAAACTAAAAACTAAACTAAAAACAGTGGCACATTTTAAATAATAAAGCCTGTCAAATTCAGAGTAACTGAGACTGCATGCCCTCAGACACCATTGTTTGGCTCAACTGTGGGAGTGGAAAATGACCTAACAAGATGGGAGTGGCCACACACCTGTCAGACCTGTTCCTGATACATGACTCCAGCAGGATTCTCCCATGCGTTAGTCCTTTTTTCAACCTGTATTTGTCAAGCTGAATGAGGATGGCGGAAACACCAAACCCGGCCACTACCTCCTTTCCAGCACCGACTATTTCTCTACCACTTGGAATGGAAATATTGAGGACATATTCAGGGGCCCTGATTTGTTTGGAAATTGTAAGTGTTATTGTTTATAGCTTTTTCCAGACTTACTGGGTTAAACCTCTATAATTCACATCAATCATAACAAATTTTGAGGTCTTTGAATTCAGAAAGCCTGACTTACCTGTCAGCAAACTGTGATGTTTTTTCACGTTGCATTAGGCCAAGTAACTAAACAATAACATTATCCCATTATAATACTGAAAATATCTAGTAATTTTTCATCTTTGAGTATTACTTATTTTCTAATATGCTATATAAAATGCAGCGGCTTCATATATATACTTTTTTTTTCAATCAGGTGTTTGGAGGGTTGGTGTGGATATTAGTAGCGTCGACGAATGTGTCTGTGCCATTGTTGCAGGGATGGGTGATGTTTGTGTCAGTAACCATGTTCATCTGTTCATCTCTATACCTTGCCCTGTTTCTGCTGGGCCTGGCTGACAAGATTAACACTGACTGGAATTTCATGGTGAGTGTGTATGACTTTACAAATGCACAGTGCTAAGACTAATTTTGACACATTCATAGAGTGGACACTTTAGTGTAGATTATTGGACACTAATTGCCAGGACAATCATGCAAGTACAGTTTAGGGTTAAGCACCTGGCTCAAGGTCACAGGGTTGGTGGAACAGGAAATACCAGTGCTTGCAATACAGTTCTTAAAGTTCGATTTTTAGTTAGGTTGGAGGATTTTCATTTGTTCAAGATCATTTTATATCCCAGGGGTTCATTAATTTTAAAATTAACAGATCTTTATTTTTGTAATATGAAGGTCACTTTTAACCATATTCAAAACTATACCTTTTACTATGCCTGTATTGTTTCTTTTTTTTTCTTTTTTTAATTGCATTTATATACATAATGTATTTTTATAGATACTGATTCTGTCCAAGATCAAGAAAATATGAAAATCCATTTTAAATCCATTACATGAATTACAATGTTAGTGTTTAACATTATTAGCCAAAATTATTAGAACACTAGTATTTTCACCATCTAAAAAATGGTTTTAAAATCAGTTATTTCTATCTTTTGATGTGGTTTGTCAGTAGGAAATATCAGTTTACATGTCCAAACATTCATTTTGCCATTAATTGTAATAATCCAGTAAGATTTCTTTTGCACAAGGAGTCTGACAACAGCCAGTTCTCCACAGAGAGATCCGATCTCATCATCATCCAGTCTGTCTGGAATGACATGAAGAAACAGAAAAAACTGAGACAGACAAAATCCAGAAGAACTGTAGCAACGTCTCCAAGATGCTTCAAGAAACCTATCTGCAAAGCTACCTGAAAAAACTATGCACAAGTGCACCTAGGGCAAAAGCTGCTTGCTGTCACAAAGGATGGCCACACCAAATGTTGATTTAATTTAGTTAATAGAAGTTAATTGATAAAGAAAATATATGAGATTATTTTTGACAGCATTCTCATTTTACAGCATTTTTACACAAATGCATACAACTTTTAACAGTACTGTAGCTTTGCCAGGTAGGTTTCTTGAAGCATCTTGGAGACGTTGCCACAGTTCTTCTGGATTTAGTCTGTCTCAGTTTGTTCTGTTTCTTCATGTAATTCCAGACAGACTGGATGATGATGTGATATCCATATATATATATATATATATATACACATACACATACATACAGGTGCATCTCAAAAAATTTGAATATCGTGAAATTTTTTTTTTTTTTGTAACCTTTGAAACTTTCATATATTCTAGATTTATTAAATTTTTTTTTTTAATTTTGATGATTAGCGCTTACAGCTCATGAAAGTCAAAAATCCAGTATCTCAAAATATTAGAATATTTACATTTGAGTTTCATTAAATGACCATCCCTACAGTATAAATTCCGGGTATCTCTTGTTCTTTGAAACCACAATAATGGGGAAGACTGCTTACTTCGCAAAGAAGACAATCATTGACACCCTCCACAAAGAGGGTAGGTCACAGAAGGTCATTACTGAAAGGAGTTGCTGTTCACAGAGTGCTGTATCAAAGCATATTAAATTCTAAGTTGACTGGAAGGAAGAAATTGGGTAGGAAAAGGTGCACAAGCAACAGATGACTGCAAGCTTGAGAATACTGTCAAGCAAAGCCGATTCAAACACTTGGGAGTGCTTCACAAGGAGTGGACTGAAGCAGGAGTCAGTGCAACAAGAGTCACCATGCTTTAGGAAAAGGGCTACCAAGCCACTTCTGAAACAGAAACAACGTCAGAACCATCTTACCTGGGCTAAGGAGAAAAAGAACTGGACTTTTACTCAGTGGTCCAAAGTCCTCTTTTCAGATAAAAGTAAATTTTGCATTTCATTTGGAAATCAAGGTCTGGAGGAAGACTGGAGAGGCATAGAATCCAAGCTGCTTGAAGTCTAGTGTGAAGTTTCCGAAGTCAGTGATGGTTTGGGATGCCGTGACGTCTGCTGGTGTTGGTCCATTGTGTTTTATCAAGTCCAAAGTCAATGCAGCCATCTAGCAGGAGATTTTGGAGCACATTATGCTTCCATCTGCTGACAAGCTTTATGGAGATGGTGATTTCCTTTTCCAGCAGGACTTTAGCACCTGCCCACAGTGCCAAAACCACTTCCAAGTGGTTTGCTGACCATGATATTACTGTGCTTGATTGGCCAACCAACATTCCTGACCTGAACCCCATGTATCCCTATGGGATATTCTCAAGAGAAAGATGAGAAATGGTCAATCCAACAATACAGACGAGCTGAAGGCTCAATCGTGCCTCAGCAGTGCCACAGGCTGATCGCTTTCATGCCACACCTCACTGATGCTGTAATTTATGCTAAAGGAGCTCCGACCAAGTATTGAGTGCACAAATTAACAAGATAACCTGAGTAAATAAAAAATAATTATTTCATTTATTAAGGGAAAAAAGCTGTCCAAACCTGCCTGGCAATGTGAAAAAGTAATTGCCCCTAAATATAATAACTGGTTGAGCCACACTTTGCAGCAACAACTGCAATCAAGCATTTGCGATAACTGGCAATGAGTCTTTCACATCTCTGTGGAGGAATTTTGGCCCACTCTTCTTTGCAAAATTGTTTTAATTCAGCCACATTGGAGGGTTTGAGAGCGCGAATGGACTGTTTAAGGTCATGCCAGAGCATCTCAATCGGATTTAAGTCCAGACTTTGATTTGGCCACTCCAAAACCTTAATTTTGTTTTTCTTGAGCCATTCAGAGGTGGACCTCATGGTGTTTTTGGGATCATTGTCCTGCTGCATAATCCAAGTGGGCTTGAGCTTGAGGTCACAAACTGATGGCCGGACATTCTCCTTCAGGATTTTCTGATAGAGTGCAGAATTCATGGTTCCACAAGTCATGGCAAGTAGTCCAGGTCCTGAAGCTGCAAAGCAGCTCCAGACCATCACACTACCACCATCATGTTTGACTGTTGGTATGATGTTCTTTTTATGAAATGCTGGGTTGGTTTTACGCCAACACCGCATTTGTGGGAAGTCGTAGCCTAATGAATAGAGAGTCGGACTTGTAACACGAAGGTTGCGGGTTCGAGTCTCAGTTCCGGCAGGGATTGTAGGTGGGGTGAGTGAATAACCAGCGCTCTCTCCACCTTCAATACCACGACTGAGGTGAGACCCTTGAGCAAGGCACTGAATCCCCAGCTGCTCCCCGGGCGCCACAGCAATATGGCTGCCCACTGCTCCGGGTTTGTGTTCACTGTGTGTGTGTGTGTGTGTTCACTAATGTGTGTGTGCACTTGGATGGGTTAAATGCAGAGCACAAATTCCAAGTATGTGTCACCATACTTGGCCACACGTTACTTCCCTTTCACTTTCAGATGTAACGGGACACACACCTTCCAAAAAGTTTAACTTTTGTCGCATCAGTCCACAGAATATTTACCCAAAATTCTTGGGGATAATCAAGATATTTTTGGCAAATGTGAGACAAGCCTTTGTGTTCTTTTTGGTTAGCATTGGCTTTTGCCTGGGAACTCTCCCATGGATGCCGTTTTTGTCCAGTCTCTTTCTTATTGTTGAATCATGCACACTGACCTTAATTTAGGCAAGTGAGGCCTGCAGTTCTTTAGATGTTGTTCTGGGTTCTTTTATGACCTCCTGGATGAGTCGTTGTTGCGCTCTTAGAGTAATTTTGGTAGGCCGGCTACTCCTGGGAAGGTTCACCACTGTTCCAAGTATTCTCCATTTGTGGATAATGGCTCTGATCATGGTTCGCTGGAGTCTCAAAGCCTTATGACTTTATAACCCTTTCCAGACTGATACATGTCAGCTACTTTGTTTCTAATCTGTTCTTGAATTTCTTTTGATCGCGGCATGATGTGTTGCTCTTTAAGCATAATTCAATTTGTCAGACAGGTTCTGTTTAAGTGATTTCTTGATTCAACAGGTCTGGCAGTAATCAGGCCTGGGTGTGGCTAATTAAATTTAACCCAGCATTCTAAAATAATGTAGTTAATCACAGTTCTTTCATGATTTAACAGGAGGGGGCAATACATATTTCACGTAGGGTCAGGTAGGTTTGGACAGCTTTTTTCCCTTAATAAATGAAATCATAATTTTGTATTTTGTATTTACTTGCATTATCTTTGTGTAATATAAAAATTTGTTTGATGATCTGAATCTTTTAAAGGGTTAGTTCACCCAAAAATTAAAATTAGCCTGTGTTTTACTCACCCTCAAGCCATCCAAGTGTATGACTTTCTTCTTTCAGATGAATCCAATCAGAGTTATATTAAAAATGGTCCTGGCACTTCAAAGCTCTATCATTGTAGTGTTTCTGTTCAGCAGTCCAAAACACGTTAAATAAAGCATGCACATCCGTAATAAAACCTGCCTCACATGGCTCTGGTGGGTGAATGAAGGCCTCCTGTAGCGAATCCATGCATTTTTGTCAGAAAAATATCTATATTTCAAATGTAATAAACACTTTTCTATCACTTCCGCTATCTGTCATACAGCAGTTCCAGCGGATGATGTAGGACGTTGCGTGATTAGTGACAAATGTGGAGAGAGAACAAAACAAAACGCCGGTCATGAATTAGAAGCACAAAACGAGGATTTGTAAAGAAAAATGTTTGAGGATTTTTATATAAGCCAAGAGGAGACTGATTTTCCTTTGCTAAAGTAAGGAAACTTTGCTTCCTTAAACAAACTTGTGAGACTAGCATATCTCAGAGGCACGTGCGCGACGCATACGTCCTTCGTTATCCGCCGGAACACTTCCGCATACGACAGTCAGCAGAAGTGAGAGAAAAGTGTTTATTACGATTGAAATATGGATATTTTAATATGGAAATATGGATATCCATGCAAAACGCATGGATTCGCTACAGGAGCCCTTTATTCATGCCCCGGAGCCGTGTGAGTCACGTTTTATTATGGATGCGTGCGCTTTAATTAACATGTTTTGGACTGTTGAACAGAAACACCCGCCCACTACAATGATGCCACTGAAAGAAGAAAGTCATATACACCTTGTATGGCTTGAGGGTGAGTAAAACACAGGCTGATTTTCATTTTTGGATGAATTAACCCTTTAAGTGTGACAAATATGCAAAAATAAAAAAAATAAAAACAGGAAGGGGGCAAAAACCTTTTCACGGCATTGTATTTTTTGAAAGATGAACATTTATATCTCAGCCAGCGGCAAATGTCAGAAGGACTAGCCAAGGTTATGGTCCTCTCAGCGGGATACATGAGCACTGAGCGCCCGGTGATCGCGTGGACCTCACATCTCTGAAATCAGTCTTTTTAAATAAACAGCAAATTTGAGTTTTAAACAGCTACATTCTCGCCTGAAAAACTTTTAAAACTACATTTCATGACAGTAATATTAACAGTAATATTTAAAAAATATATATAAAATATGCGAATAAATGGTGGTTGAAATAAAGTGTTGCGTGAACTCAACCAATCAGCATGTTCAGTGCCCAAGTCTCAGCCCCGAAAGTACCGGACCTTTGAAAAAGTACTACCTCATGCAGGGACTTTCTGAGGGGCAAATTTTTACCCAGAGCTTTATTTAGATCCTGGTTCATGCAGTGGAAACACACTGAGTCCCAAAGCGCCCAAAGTCCCTAATTCCTGGGGAAAGTTCCTGCAGTGGAAACGGGCATTTAGTGGGGTATTTTCAAACTCTTATGTTACATTAACATTTTCAAGCTGAAAAAACAAAGCAAAGAAGAAAAATACGAAATAGAAATAAGAGAAATTTTAAAACAGCCCTACAGGCTGTAGATTATTGGGCCCTTGGCTCAGATCACTCTAACAATATTGTATTTACTGTGTCAGTAGGAAATAAAATTGTACATTTCCAAACATGCCTTTTCTCATTAATTGTAATAATCCAGTGAGATTTTTGTATGCATAAGGAATCTGACAACAGCCAGTATGCTCTACACAGAGATCTGATCTCACCATCATCAAGCCTGTCAGGAATGACATGAAGTAATAGAAAGAAAAATAAATAAATACATACATAAATATTTGGTGTGACCATTTTGCATTTAAAACAGGTTTTGTCCTAGGTTCACTTGCACACAGTTGTTCAGGTATAAATTTTCAGTATATGTTTCTTCAAGTGTCTTGGAGATGTTGGCACAGTCCTGAAAATTAATTGAATGAATGAATGAATGAATTTATTTATTTAGAAATATAATCTGACAGGATTATCTGAAATCTAGCCTTTGATCTGTACACATCATAAACTCAAATTGTCTCCCATTGTTTACAGGACATGTTCTACCATTTCATTGCTTTGCTGTTTTATTTTGGTGCATTTTTGCTGGAAGCTACAGTTTCATCTGCGGGTACATATCCAAACAGCACCTGCATACGCAGACCCCGTGGCAATATAATAACATTTATGGACTATAGAGAATATAAAATTAATGTCGCTGCTGCGGTGAGTTGTTAACACTACCTTTCTTTTCCCTTGATTTGCATTGATTGTAATTTTCAGATTCAATCATTGGAGATTTTGTTATATACAAAGAACACACTGAACACACAATTAGTAAAAAAAAAGAAAGGACATATAAAATAATACAAATAATTTCAAATATGCAATAGAACATCCAGAACACAATCATAGTCTATTTTCCACTCTGATAAGAGTATGCAATTATTTCAGAATATTGTATCATAAAGATTGAAGATTAGTTAATTATTTTCTTACCCTCACGTCATTCCAAACCACTATGCTAGTCTGTACAACAACAGTTCATAATGACGTTGTCTGTCTAGCTCCCAAAATGTGAAAAGAAATAAAACACCAAAGCACCATAAATGTATCATTTAACATACATTTTACAAATGTATAATTAAAGTGGTCCATATGACTTGGTGAATATTATAAAAGTCCAGTGCAAAATTTGAATGACTTTGTGACTCACAGTCAGGGGTGTAAAAAGTACTCAAAAAATTATACTCAAGTGAAAGTACAGATACTTTACTCAATTAAAATGACAAGTATCTGGCCAAAAACATACTTGAGTAAAAGTAAAAAAGTATGACTTTAAATTATACTCAAGTATTAAAAATTAGAAGTAACCCTGAAAAAGGGAAAAAAGAAAGGAGATTCTTGTTTCATCATATTGAACCATATTCTCAGTGCAAAGTAAATTTGCTTAAAAATAAACTGCTTAAAATATTTTTGTCAGAAATACAAAAGTTTGATTACAGGGAGAAAACAAACCTCAATGGCACAATGGCAAACACATATATTTAATGCAACAACAACAATTAAAATGCAGCACAGTGGAGCATAAAAAATCCATCATTTACACCTTAATGCCATCCCATATTTATACAACTTTCTTTCTTCAGATGAACACAAACTAAGAGTTTTAGAAAAAAATAATCCATCTTTCTGCATATAATGCAAGCAGGGGCGTAGCCATCTTTTTAGAAGTGAGGGGGACAGAAATATTTTATATATATATTTTTTAATATATAAGATTTTTAATGTTTTATAAAGAAGTCTCTTCTGCTCACCAAGCCTGCATTTATTTGATCCAAATTACAGCAAAATCAGTAATGTTGTGAAATATTTTTACTATTTAAAATAACTGCTTTCTATTTGAATATATTTTTAAATGTAATTGATTGCTGTGATCAAAGCTGAATTTTCAGCATCATTACTCCAGTCTTCAGTGTCACATCCTTCAAAAATCATTCTAATATGCTGATTTGCTGCTCAAGAAACCTTTTTTAATTATTATTATCAATATTTAAAATGGTAAATTTTTTTCAGGATTTTTTGATGAATAGAAAGATCCAAAGATCAGCATTTATGTGAAATAAAAAGCTTTTGCAACATGATACACTATACCATTAATTTAGTGTAAATTTTATTTTTTGGAAAAGAAATAATCGAAATTAATACTTTTATTTAGCAAGGATGATAAAGACATTTATAATGTTACAAAAGATGTCTATTTCAGATCAATGCTGTTCTTCTGAACATTCTATTCATCAAAGAAACCTGAAAAAATTCTACTCAGCTGTTTTCAACATCATAATAATAAAGGTTTTTTGAGCAGCAAATCAGAATATGAGAATGATTTCTGAAGGATAGTGTGACTGGAGTAATGATACTAAAAATGTAGCTTTGAAATCATAATAAATTACATTTTAAAATATATTCAAATAGAAAAGTTATTTTTAATAGTCCAGTAAAAATATTTCAAAATTGTACTGTTTTGCTGTGCTTTGAATCAAATAAATGCAGGCTTGGTGAACAGAAGAGACTTCTTTAAAAAACATTAACAATCTTACTGTTCAAAAACTTTTGACTGGTAGTGTATAGGCAACTTAAATTTTTCTCTAATTTCTAGCTTTTAATTGGCTTAGAAATCTATAACTGCTGGACAATAACCAATAATAATGATTTGTTTATAGACTACAAACACTTTTTTTTATCATGTAATAAGGCAGAATAGTTTCTATACTGTAATAAATGCTATGTCAATTAGCACTGCATTGTTCATATATTTTATTTATTACCTGCTGTAGATGACTTTAAAAACACAAATAAACCATATATTGTCGCAATCGTATGTTTAATGTCTTCATGTTTCCAAACGTTTCTGTTTTTCTGTGAAAACAACTGTTTTCATACAGCGATAGCTGGACACTTTTGTTCATATTAGGAATTTCCTGGTACGACTTTCTGTGCGAGAGCGCCCTCCGGCTTCGAGTATGAATGAAACACACACTGCATGGAGTGTTTAGCGCTCTACGATATTCATCTCGCCTTATTCTGGGTCCGAATAAAACATCAGATCATGCACAGACTATCCTGTCTCTTTGAATTTAAATCTATATTTATTCACACCGGCTTTTGAAAACCTCTATGCGAACACACTTGTCCAAAAAAGTGTGGGGGCCAAATTTACGTGATATTAAAAGTGTGTGTGTGTGTGGGGGGGGGTGTACACGTCCCCTGCGTAATCTACTCCCCTGCATACAATATTGACTTTTTGAAAATGTCACCTTTTTTGTTGTCTACTCAACACCCGTCTGTAACAATAATTTTTCTTTTAATTGTTTACAGTATTTGGAGCATTTAGAGTTTTTTCCCCCTCACAGCAAATAATGATATATAATTATTTATGACTAATTAGATTAATGACCAAATCATGTAATTATTTAGATTAAATAATAACACATTGGCAGTCCTAATTGTTGCACAATATATCATTATAATACAACTTATTGTTTCCTAGGTAAAAACATCACTAAATATGATTTACATTTAACTTAACAGAGATTTGGAAATTTGTAACATTTAATTTAAAGGGGTCATCGGATGCCCATTTTCCACAAGTTGATATGATTCTTTAGGGTCTTAAAGGGGTCATATGATGCTTTTTTAAAGATCATTATTTGGTGTATTTGGTGTAACAGAATATGTTGACATGCTTTAATGTTCAAAAAACACATTCTTTTTCAAATACTGTACATTTATTGTAGGTCCTCTATGCCCCGCCTCTCTCAAACGCTTAGTTTTCTACAAAGTCCCTCCTTCCGACAAGCGCAGTCTGCTCTGATTGGCCAGCTGACCCAGTGCATCGTGATTGGCCGAACACTGCAAGCACTTGTCGGAAATGTAATGCCCCTTACCATAATCGTGAGCTTCATCTTTCAAAATAAATGTAAAGACAGAGCCCGAAAGGGGAACAGAGTCGCGTGACAGACACAGTGATGAAGCGGGTATGTGGCCCCTCTCTTCCGAGCCGCTCTCTGAGAGACGGTAAACTTTAGCCGCATTCATCGTGAAACTTGCTACCATTATTAGGAAAGGCGATTTGCAAAGATTCATAAAAGAACCTTATACTCACTTCTTCTGTAGGTGAGGCTGGATCACGAAAGATTTGTGCAAACATAGATGCATTTAGGTAGATCGGGGGGCGCATTCCCTTCAAAAACAAACATAATCCACGGCGTCTTCAGCAGCACCGATGTCGGGAGTAAATGACGACTGCTATGTTCATTATTACATCCAACAACAAAACACCTCAATTGCTTAGGAGCCATTCTTGTCTACTCCTGCTCCAGTGTTGAAACAATAGGTACGTTTACATGGACACTTTTTGCTTCCATCGGAATTAATTCATTCTGATTGATGAATCCGAACGTAGTGTTTACATGAACGCTAAATAAAGTGATCGGGTTGATATGCGTGTTTATATGTCACAAGTGTAGCAAATTAGCTCAAAAGGGAAATGTATATAAATAATTACAGTTAATTATGATTCATTACAATTATTTATATCAGCTGCCAGTAGTAACTGTAGCAGAATTAAATTGCATTCAACAAATCTGTTCGTCAAGCGAACATTCAGTGTAAGTTCATATCAAATCTAGGAAAGGATATTTCTGTGGCCACAGAAAATACTTTCATACAGTATTAATGCATTAGAGCATGTAGTAAGGATCAAAATCATAAAGGGACATTAATTTGCAAGGCAGAATCAGAAACTCATGTAATTTGTGCACAAGAGTTTTATTAACTAAACACTAACACAAACTAGTCTAACAAACAAGCAATCACTCATACATGGGGAAAGGGCAAATGAGGCTTGATGGATGAAGCCATCAGGAAATACCAGAGAATGAAGCTATGAAAAGAGTCCGTTAACCACCTGAGTGAAACCATCAGCTCCGTTTTAGAACGGGGTCTACAGCTTATACTAAACCTCTGTTTCGTTTAGTTAAAAGTATGATACTTGCATTGCCATGGCCTGGAACGAGCGTACGGATGCAGTCTCGGATGAAAGTCTTGATGGTTTGGAGGTTCGGTGGTGTAGGAGTTGCGATCACCTTCTTCCGGGTTTGAAGAGTGATGAACTCCCAATAACCACTGAGTCAGAACATCTTTGGAGTTTCTTCCCAGTGGAAAGTGAAAAGGAGCTAAGAGAGACATCAGCTGATATCCAAGGATCGTTAGTGAATGTAAAGACACGGCCGAAGCATGGCACGAACTTAGGGTGTCCTTAGAAGGGTGCTAGCTCACATCCTCATCTTCTCAGAATCTAACAGAACCGCAGACTGACTCACTATGTGTTGGAGCCCACCGGGCTGCCCGCACTCAGGCTCAGGCTCTCCACACGGGCCGCAATCAGAAGGTTTTTGCAGAAGACTTAGCAGAAGAAAAACATGGGCGGAACTGTGCGTGAGCCTTTTAAGGTCCGAGAAGATTCACGCCTCTCAGGATGGGCTTGTCCAATGAGAAAGGCTGAAATTCCTAGCGGGAGGTTGGAAATACTGGGGAGTTTTATGACCCTTTGTGTGAGAGCATGGTAATTTGCATATGGAACTCGATTGGGTGTTGATGCAGAATTACAAAAAATTCTTAGAACACTAACATATTGCCTATGTACCAACATACACTGAACAAAATAAAACACTTTTGTTTTTTCCCCCATTTGTCATGAGCTGAACTCAAAGATCTAAGACTTTTTCTATGTACACAAAAGGCCTATTTCTCTCAAATATTGTTCACAAATCTGTCTAAATCTGTGTTAGTGAGCACTTCTCCTTTGCCGAGATAATCCATCCATCTCACAGGTGTGGCATATCAAGATGCTGATTAGACAGCATGATTATTGCACAGGTGTGCCTTAGGCTGGTCACAATAAAAGGCCACTCTAAAGTGTGCAAGGAGGGGAGTGAATAACCAGCACTCTCTCCCACCTTTAATACCACAACTGAGGTGCCCTTGAGCAAGGCACCAAACCCCCAACTGCTCCCCGGGCGTCGCAGCAAAAAAATGGCTGCCCACTGGTGTGTGTGCACTTTGGATGGGTTAAATGCACTAATTCCAAGTATGGGTCACCATACTTGGCCACATGTCACTTCACTCACTCACTCACTCACTCACTCAACAATCAGTTTGCATAACCAAAGAATTTCTGCACAAATTGTCAGAAACCGTCTCAGGGAAGCTCATCTGCATGCTTGTCGTCCTCATCGGGGTCTCGATCTGACTGCAGTTCGTCGTTGTAACCGACTTGAGTGGGCAAATGCTCACATTCGATGGCATCTGGCACTTTGGAGAGGTGTTCTCTTCACCAATGAATCCCGGTTTTCACTGTACAGGGCAGATGGAACAATATTTGAGAGAAATAGGCCTTTTGTGTACATAGAAAAAGTCTTAGATCTTTGAGATCTTTGAGAATTGGCCAGATCAGATTCAAATTTCGATTGGATTGTAAGGAGTGGTTTATTCCTTTTTTAATCCGAGCGAGAGGACATGTAAATATTTGATCGGATTGAAAACCAAAACGGGAAAGTACTGCGCCTGTGCAGTGACGTAAAAATAGCGTAATGATGCATGACGCACGGTAGATAAATATCAAGTGTATTTTTAAAGCAGTATGTGACATCTGAAATCTGATCAGAAGCTTGTAACATTTAAACATGCATATAAACCCGATCACTTTATTTAGTGTTCATGTAAACACTACGTTGGATTCGTCAATCAGAATGAATTAGTTCCGATGGAAGCAAAAAGTGTATCACAGGTCCCAAAATATATTAAGCAGCACAACTGTTTCCAACACTGATAATAAATCAGCATATGAAAATGATTTCTAAAGGGTCATGACACTAAAGACTGGAGTGATGGCTGATAAAATTTCAGCTTTGCATCACTGAAAAAAATATATATTTTAAAATATATTAAAACAGAAAACCAATATTAGAAATTGAATTAATATTTCACAATAGTACTGTTTTTCTGCATATTTTTATTGATTGACTGACTGATTTGGAACTGATCAGTAATTTCCATAATATCCTACCTTTACCATTAACCTTCTAAAGCAGAAACAAAATTTTAACTTGTATGTGAGCAATGCTTGAAGCAATTATAAATAAATGCAATTATATTACACTCACGGTATGTAAATAATAGTGTTACTAATAATAAAAAAAAGTGTTATTATAATAGTGTTATTTTCTTTCTCCACAGATATTTTCATTTATAGTGACTTTGTGTTATGGCTGTAGCATGTTCATGGGCTTCAGGAGATGGAGAAAATAGCACACAAAAATGAAGCATATGTAACTGATTCATAACACAATATCAAATGTAAACTGTACTGTTATGGACATTACACAAGGTGATAATGGTTTACCACAATGTCTCTAGGGACTTTAGTCACATTGTATTTGTATTTTCTTATTTTTATTATATATATATATATATATATTTTTTTTTATATATATATATATATATATATATATATATATATATATATATATATATATATATATGTGTGTGTGTATGTAGAGTGCATCCGGAAAGTATTCACAGCGCTTCACTATCTCCACACTTTGTTATATTATGGCATCCTGTTTCTACTGATCATCCTTGAGATGTTTCTACTGGAGTCCACCTGTGGTAAATTCAGTTGATTGCACATGATTTAGAAAGGTATACTCCTGTCTATATAAGGTCCCACAGTTAACAGTGCATGTCAGAGCAAAAACCAAGCCATGAAGTCCAAGGAATTGTGTAGACCTCCGAGACAGGATTGTATCAAGGCACAGATCTAGGGAAGGGTACAGAAAAATGTCTGCAGCATTGAAGGTTCACAGAAGCATGTAGTTTCTGTTACCCTTAATGGAAGAAGTTTGAAAGAACAAGGACTCTTCCTAGAGCTGGCCTCGTGGTCAAACTGAGCAATTGGTGGAGAAGGGGCTTGCCTAGACTGGTGACCTAGAACCTGATGGTCACTCTAGTTGAGCTCCATGATCATATATGCAGATGGGAGAAACCTACAGAAGGACAAACATCACTGCAACACCACCGATCTGGGCTTTATGGCGGTGTGGCCAAACTTAATCCTCTCCTCAGTGAAGACACCTAAAAACACACTGGGAATTTTCAAAAAAGCACCTAAAGGACCCTCAGACTCTGAAAAACAAGATTCTTTGGTCTGATGAACCTCAATTCTAATCATCATGTTTGAAGGAAACCAGGCACTGCTCATCATCTGCAGAGAACCATCCCAAAAGTAAAGTATGCTGGTAGCAGCCTCATGGCCTATAGACAACTCTGTGAATGTCCTTGAGTGGCCCAGCCACATCTTGGGATTTAACCTAATCAGATATTTCTGGAGAAAGCTGAAAATTTGCATCTGCCCCCATCCAACCGGACAGAGCTTGAGAGGCGAGGAGAAGAATGGCAGATAATTGCCAAATGATGATGCTCAAAGCTTGTCACATCATACCCAAAAAGATTTGAGGCTGTAATTGGTGCCAAAGGTGCTTCAACAAAGTATTGAGTAAAGGCTATGATAATTTCTTGGATTTCATGGCTTGGTTTGTGCTCTGACATGCACTGTTAACTGTGGGACCTTATATAGACCGGAGTGTTCTTTTCCAAATCATGTCCAATCAACTGAATTTACCACAGGTGGGCTCCAGTCAAGTTGTATAAACAGCGAACCGTGGAAACAGGATGCCATAAAATAACAAAATTATGAAAAAAAACAAATAATGAATTTAATCTATTTTGGAATAAGGCTGTAACATAACAAAATTTGGGAAAAAGTGAAGCGCTGTGAATAGTTTCCGGATGCACAATATATATATATATATATATATATATATATATATATATATATATATATATATATATATATAGGTGATTTGGGTGAATTATACACAGTAATAATACAATTTTACTTGCTTTAAGAGGTTATTGTTAAACTTGAGTGGTGGCCTGAGATGTCTAATATTATATATTTTTCTTGAATGGTAGATTTTGATTTGACCTTCTGATTTTAATTTCTATACATAATTTTTAGTCCCAAAAAGAAATTGTAAATATATTTTTATTTTTCTCCTGTATTAGCTATTGCTCTAACAACACCAAGGCAAAAGCTATTTGTTTTTTAATGAAAAAATGTGCTGTAAACTTACAAAAGTTAAATGCAAATATGCAATATGCAGAATGTGTTTAATATAACTTTTTTTTTTTACCTAACTGATTTATGTTGTATAGCTTTAATAAAACAATTTTTTTAAATTCATAATAGACTGTGTGCAATTTCCTGGTTTGGTGGGATTTGACCATGTTTACACCTGTTTTTAAATACCATCTACCAAATGTGACCCTGGACCACAAAACCAGTCATAAGGGTCAATTTTTTTTAAATTGAGATTTATACATTTACACATTTCCATTGATGTATGGTTTGTTATGATAGGACAATATTTGGCCGAGATAGAGTGTGCAAAAAAATCAAAATACTGAGAAAATCGCCTTTAAAGTTGTCCAAATTAAGTTCTTAGCAATGCATATTACTAATCAAAAATTAAGTTTAAATATATTTACAGTAGGAAATTTACAAAATATCTTCATGGAACATGATCTTTAAATCATAAAATAAATAATTTTGACCCATACAATGTATTTTTGGCTATTACTACAAATATACCACAGCGACTTAAAGGGGTCATATGATGCTGCTAAAAAGAGCATTATTTTGTGTATTTGGTGTAATGAAATGTTTATGCCGTTTAAAGTAAAAGAAACACATTATTTTCCACATACTATACATTATTGTTTCTCCTCTATGCCCCGCCTTTTTGAAATGCGTCGATTTTTACAAAGCTCATCGGTCTGAAAAGCGAGGTATGCTCTGATTGGCCAGCTGTCCAGTGCGTTGTGATTGGCCGAATACCTCAAGCGTGTGACGGAAATGTTACACCCCTCACCATACTGTTGATGCCGTGTCCCGGCCGGAGCAATGAAACAAAAACATGAAAACCCATTACAAACGAGGCATTTGTTGCATCAATTGGGGACATAATTACTGATTCATCAAAGAATCATGGCCCCTACTGTCTTTTTACGCGTTGCGTTGCATCGCGCTGCGTAAACATAAAACCATGTCTGCATTTGTGATCGGAGAAATGACAATCTACAAACGCTACTCTACACTGCCCAAAACTCGCATTTGAATCATCAGTGGCAAATCCTTTAAATTAAAACATACTTACAGACTGTGAGTCAGAACTGCCGGCATTGTAGTCTACTCTTCCAGGATCAGGAAACAGTCCTCCATAAAATGTGCTGCACACAAATTAATATTTGGGTTGAACTGTTCTGGAACAGTGTTGTAAATACAACTTAACCACTGATTTGTAGTCGTGTCCTCTTTTGGATGACCAAACAAAGTAGTTCCGCTTTCACAACTAAACACACGGCAGCCTAGTGTGAGCAGAAGTCGCGGGCTAGAGTGAGCTGAGGCAGCGGTCTTGAGAACGGCGCGGCCAGCGGATTCGACAAAGGACAACTACATGTGACGACCCCGGGCTGGACTCCGCTTTGTAGCGAATCAGCTCATGGGGAAATATGAATAATTAATCATAACTAGTTATAATTAATTATAAATATTTAGATCCGCTGTAGATATTTAGCTGACCTCTCAGGGTCAACTGTCTGTCAATTCTAAGAACGTTAATTTCCTGGTTAAAGGAAATAACTTTCTTACTGTACTGCATGATTAAGTGACTCCAGTTATGAGCAAACAATGAACAACGTCAAGTGTGATACAAGTAAGACTTTATTAATTACATAAACACTTAAACTGGTCTAACATACACATAAACACTTAAACTGGTCTAACATACACATAAACACTTAAACTGGTCTAACATACACATAAACACTTAAACTGGTCTAACATACACATAAACACTTAAACTGGTCTAACATACACATAAACACTTAAACTGGTCTAACATACACA